>NC_090728.1:71499127-71656627 GCF_036898095.1 Palaemon carinicauda
AACCTATGGGCCCCCTTTGGCTTTTGTCTCATCACTTTCACCCACAATAACTATGATCCATACATCACAGTTGGTACTATAATTTTCTCATACAAAATTCTCTTTACATTCATTCCTAACCACCTATTCTTTACCACTATCTTCACTTCCCCAACATTTTACATCCTTCACTCACTCTGATGTACATTTGTTGCCACTCCACCATTTGCAGCATCAACAGATCTCAAGTATTTAAACTGTTCTACTTTTTCAAGTAACTCGTAACTTTCCATTCAATATGACATTCAATCTAGCACTACCCTTCATTCTCGTGCATCTCATAGCCTTACTCTTACCCACACTAACTTTCAACTTCCTCCTGTCTCAAACCCTTCGAAACTTTGTCACTAACCAACCCAGCTTCTCCTCTGAGTCTGTAACCAATACAGTGTTATCCGCAAACAACAATTGATTTACCCCCTATTCATGATCTCTCTCATCTCTTAATTTCAATCCTCGACCAAGCACTCAAGCATTCAACTATCTTACAACTCCATCAACAAACAAATGGAACAACCATGGCTACCTCACTCATCTCTGTCTCAGCCCCACTCTTATTGGAAACCACTCACTCACTTCATTTCCTATCGTAACACATTCTTTACTTTCAATGTATAACCTTTTCACTGTATGCAACAACCTTTCACAAATTCTATATAACCTCATCAAACTCCACATCCCTTTCCAATCAACTCTATCATAAGGTTTCTCCAGATCCATAAATGCAACATACATCTTGTCTATCGTGGAAAGGGGGAAATTACTTTGCTTAGTTACACTGTTTACTTTTATGAAATCAATGCACAGCCTATCTGACCCATCTTCCTTTTTCACCAGAACTACCACAGAACATCATTCACTCACGCCAGGACCTATTAAATCATTATCCAGCTTGTACATAATTTCCTTTTGTACTGTTTTCTCTGGGATCAAACAATATGGACTTTGCCTAATGGGATTTGTGTCCTGTAACTCACTATCATGCTCTGAAAGATTAGTTAAACCTAATCTGTCACTAACAGTTTCTGCTCATGAATGGCAGAGGCAAGGGACAATGACATTGCCCTATCAAGCAGGACAATGCCCTTTAGACTGACCATATATACATATGATCAGCGCCCAAGCCCCCTCTCCGCCCATGAAAGGACCCAGGAGGGCCAGGCAACGGCTGCTGATGACTCATCAGATAGACCTATAGGCTCCCCTAAAACCCCCATCCTTAGCTCACAAGGAGGGTGAGATTGCAACGACCAAAGAAACTAACGAGTTTGAGCAGGACTCGAACTCCAGTCTGCAGTTCACCAGTCAGGGACGTTACCACATCGGCCACCACAACTTTCAAGGAGAACCTCCCAAGAACAGATATTTAGGATCCTATCCTGGGGGATAAAAGTGCCATCATTCCCACGCCATTAGGGAGAACTTTACAATTTTGTGGCTCGTAAACAATACACACAATTTCAAATGCAAATTACTTGAGAAGCATATATACTAAATTTGTCAGTACGAGTATACCTCAGTGTTCAGGCACTACAATGGACTTGGAATAGCACACCACAATTGAGAATGCTAGACAATAATTAAATGCTAGGACAATAATGCAAGAACTTCGCACACAAGCTTAAATGTTTTAACCCAGACAGTGATTTACAATAAAGAGATTATGCTTAACTAAGGGGGGAATGTGGCCAGATATTGACGCATTTTTCAGTCGTGTATTATAGATCCCAATTGTTTAGTTGTGTTTCAGTATGGGTACTTCGGAGAGGTCAACACTTATTTCTGTTGGCCTGTCACCGAGACTCCCCTGGTACTCGGAGAAAACAGGATAAAGGGAGCCCTGCCGCTACTACTGATTCAGTGGGGTCTTCTTCGTTGTCTGGATGCACTAGGTGGTTGGGGGAAGGATGATAAATGAGGATGGGCCTGTTATATGTAGATTAAATTTATCTTGATTATGTTATAGGACCTTTGAGAAAGGTTTATTTTAGAATATTAAATGCTAATGTTAAGATAAAAAGAAATATTGTAATGAATTGTTAATGAAAGGTATTGCATTCTAGAACAAGAGCTTCTGGAAATGTCCTGTAATTTGTCAACGTCTCCAGCCTTGCTTATTGCATGATATACTGTAGATTCCCCTGAATGTTCTCAAATCTTACAGAAAACATCTGTCACATATGTAAACGAAAACGACCAATGTGCTAGAAAACGTACTGCTGACTGTAAAGACTCCTTAACCACTGTTCGACTATTTACAATGTCAGACTTTTGGTCAGAAAGCAATGCAACTAGATTTTGAATATCATAAGGTGTTTTACCTTCCCTTATTTCATCAATGTTGCATGGGCATGATATTCCAGGCTCATGATGAAAGGCTGCATGTAATAGATGAGCTACATTATGTATCAAATTGGTATTTTGTATGCCCTCCATTAATGAAGGCACTTTACATGCTTTGGAAACTATACGATTGAAGGCTCAGTTTTTAGTACATGGAATGGAACCCTATATCCTCACAAAAGTGTTTTTGAAGTTTATTGCAAAGAAAGCATAATGCCTTTTTATCTTCACACGTATCTCTAATTTCTTCATTTATAAGCAACATATCTCTGTATCTCTTCATATTCATGAAGTATGTTTCTCAGTATGCATACCCCATTGAGTGTGTCAAGACTCTACTAAATGTGATAACAATATACTGAATGCTTCTTGCTTTTTGTCTTGTACCTATTGTTCTCTCAGATGATGTTTTTTTCTGTCCTTTTATTATTGTGTGAGCATTATACACGGGTCTACAGTGTGACTTCCAAAATTCTTTCTGATAAAAGATGTCTATAGCTGCTTTAAGTCCATTGATATTGTAAAACGTTGCTAATCCTTCCAAATGACGATTTTTCCATTCATTTTTAATAAAAGAAAGAGCCTCTACCAATGTCACCCAAGCAGCCTTTATTTCAATTCTGTGAAACTTAATATTTCTTTTCTCCCCAAAAATATTTCTGGAAGTCTTTCTTTTCAATTACTTTTGACAGATAAGGCAGGAAAACTTTAAAACATTACAAGATATATGACTGCTCCTAACATGGGGGACGATAAAGTTTCATCAGTGTTCTCAGTATGCTGCAGCTCATCAGTTCTACATTTGCTCTGTAAGTTCTGAGCTCTGTTATGTATTTTGTACTGTAATACTATATGCGATACGGGTATTAGGAGTAATGTTGCATAGTATTGCATTGATAGAACATGTTTAGACATACAGAATAAGTGTAGTAGGGTATGTTATGAAGGATTTAATAATTAATTAATTGTCCTAAAGTAAGGATGTGTTTCTTCTTACTTTGGTATTGCAGTAGGATTTGATCTTTTATAGTGATGTTCATTTGTTATTTTTGTATTATTGTGTACAAGTTTTGTGTACGTATTCTCACTTGAGTGTCACAAGCTATTAGGGAAGATCAGAGATGTAAGCCTGAGAGGAATTAAACGTATTTTAAGAAGTCTCTGATTATAATCCATCCAACTAGAAGACACGTCAGTGAAGATGCTGCGTTAGGAACATTCTCAACAAACTAACAAATATTATTATTCCAAGTATATTTGAGGGCAGTAATCAAGCACTAACTCATGTTGATAACAAATACAAAACTGGCGACAGAAAACAAAACCCATGCAGAGAAACGCAGTAGCAGAAGAGGAGCTAACGGGATGTAACCCCATGCAGCAGGAAGACAACTTGATGCAACCCCATGCAGCAGGAATGCAGTAAACATAAGGAACGCCACATCACATTTCTACATTCAAGCTCAATGTTAAGAAAGAAGAAAACATAGGCCAAGTGAATTATGCGGAAAATGTTCATGATAATCAGGATAGGTCAGAAACTGATTTTGCGTGTCGCATTAATTCTGTCATCAAAGGTGCAAAGAAACATATATTGGTAGAAGTTATCATAAATGGTAAATCAATTGTAATGCAAGTTGGCACAGCAGCTGATTTATCAATTATTTCTGAGAAAACAGCTAAAACCATTCCTAAATTGTTATTAGATGGAATAAATAGAGTTTTCAAAGGTTATAATTGTTTTGATATTCAGGTGATAGGTGCTTCGAATGTAGAAGTATGGTATAAAGATCAGAAGTTGGGCAGAGTGCCCTTAACGATAGTTAAATGTAAAGGAAAATTTTACTAGGTTTAGATTGGTTACATTATTTAAAATTAGATTGACCTAGTAATCTGAAGGTTACAGGTACATAAAATGAAAACAAGAATGAAGTGTCTATGGATAATATTCTATCAGAGTTTCAAGTCGTATATGAAGATAAAGTTGGTACAGTAAAGAACGCAAATGCAATTTTAGTTTTAAAATGAGATAGTACTCCTAGATTTTTTTGCTCCAAGACCAGTACCATATGCATTGAAAAGTGCAGTTGAAACAGAAATCAAAAGGTTAGAAAGAGAAGGTTCTTGGGAAAAACTTACAAACTCAGATTTGGATACACCATTAGTTTCTATTGTGAAGGAAAATAGCCAGGCTAGGTTATGTGGAGATTACAAGGTAACATTGAATCCACAGCTTCAAGTAGCTCAACGTCCATTACTAAATCCGAAAGACACATGTTTGCAACTATGTCAAGATGTACTGTATTTTCTAAGTTAGATCTTAGACAAGCATTTCAACAGCTTTCCATGGATGAAAATTCACAAGAACTATGTATAGTGAATACATCCTTAGGTTTGTATAGGCCAAAGAGAGGGCCTTATAGAGTAGCAAGCAGTCCAGCTATATGGCAACAAACTATGGATGAGATTTTCTCAAGAATGCAAGGAGTATTTATTTTCATAGATGATATTTTAGTCTCTGGTAAAGATAAAAGAGAACATAAAGAAAGATTACGGGCAGTTCTAAAGAAGTTGAAGGAACATAATATTAGAGTAAATCATTAAAGCAGTGATATCAACGAAGGTACCAGAAAATGTTAAGGAATTACAATCATTTTTAGGTTTAGTAACATTTCATGGAAATTTCATTCAGAATTTATCTACAATCGCACATCTATTGTATAACTTACTGAATAAGGGCGTAGAGTGGAATTGGACAAAAGATTGTACATTTTCAAATGGATTTGCCAGTTAAATTAGTTTGTGATGCATCGAACATAGGTTTAGGTACAATACTATCTCATGTAAGGCCGGATGGAACAGAAAAGCCAATTGCTTTTGCTTTTAGGGTATTGAACAAGGCAGAAAGGAATTACTCTCAAATAGAAAAAGAAGGTTTAGAATTAGTGTATGAAGTTAAGAAATTTCATTTGTTTTTTTATGGAAGGAAAAAGTTCACACTTGTTACAGATCTTAAACCTCTTTTAGCATTATTGGGTCCAAAAGCAAGTTTACCTACGTTGGTAGCTGCAAGACTACAACGTTGTGCAATTACGTTAGCCCATATCATTATGGTAAAGAATATTGTTGTACATCAAAGATGGGTAATGCAGATGGTTTATCTAGATTTCCAGTAGACAAAGCACCAGAAGAGTATGATGACAGTATATTACTAGTTTCAGTATATGATGTACCCATTACAGCCAAGGATATTGCACACAATACCAAGAAAGACTTAATACTTAGTAAGGTTTTAGAGAGTTTAATGGCAGGTAGGGACTTATGTAGAAATGTGGCATATTATAAACAAACCCTATAAGGATTTATGGTATGAACTGAGTGCAACCCAAGGAATTATGATGAGAGATTCAAGGGTAGTTATTCCTAATTCACTGAGGAATAAGGTTTTGTCTGAAATACATGCTGATCACCAAGGTATTATCATATCGAAGTCTATTGCAAGGACATCCATCTGGTGGCCAGGTGTAGAAAGAGATATTGAATTGTTTGTAAGCAATTGTATGAATTGTGCTATGCAAGAGAGCAATCCTCAATTTGCTAGAATGCACACATCTATTGTATAACTTACTGAATAAGGGCGTAGAGTGGAATTGGACAAAAGATTGTACATTTTCAAATGGATTTGCCAGTTAAATTAGTTTGTGATGCATCGAACATAGGTTTAGGTACAATACTATCTCATGTAAGGCCGGATGGAACAGAAAAGCCAATTGCTTTTGCTTTTAGGGTATTGAACAAGGCAGAAAGGGATTACTCTCAAATAGAAAAAGAAGGTTTAGAATTAGTGTATGAAGTTAAGAAATTTCATTTGTTTTTTTATGGAAGGAAAAAGTTCACACTTGTTACAGATCATAAACCTCTTTTAGCATTATTGGGTCCAAAAGCAAGTTTACCTACGTTGGTAGCTGCAAGACTGCAACGTTGTGCAATTACGTTAGCCCATATCATTATGGTAAAGAATATTGTTGTACATCAAAGATGGGTAATGCAGATGGTTTATCTAGATTTCCAGTAGACAAAGCACCAGAGGAGTATGATGACAGTATATTACTAGTTTCAGTATATGATGTACCCATTACAGCCAAGGATATTGCACACAATACCAAGAAAGACTTAATACTTAGTAAGGTTTTAGAGAGTTTAATGGCAGGTAGGGACTTATGTAGAAATGAGGCATATTATAAACAAACCCTATAAGGATTTATGGTATGAACTGAGTGCAACCCAAGGAATTATGATGAGAAATTCAAGGGTAGTTATTCCTAATTCACTGAGGAATAAGGTTTTGTCTGAAATACATGCTGATCACCAAGGTATTATCATATCGAAGTCTATTGCAAGGAAATCCATCTGGTGGCCAGGTGTAGAAAGAGATATTGAATTGTTTGTAAGCAATTGTATGAATTGTGCTATGCAAGAGAGCCATCCTCAATTTGCTAGAATGCACACATGGGAATTACCCAAGTATTCATGGCAGAGTGCACATAGATTTTGCATGTCCTTTCTTAGGTTATTTGTTTTTGTTAGTTGTAGATGCTTACAGTAAGAGGCCAGAAGTAATTCCAATGAAGACAACATCTTACGCAACTGTTACAGAATTAATGAACATTTTTCCTACACATCGAATTCCAGAGAGAATTGTAACCAATGATAGTCCACAGCTTACCTCATAGGAATTTCAAGAATTTTCTGAAGTAAATGGTATTAAACTTCCATTTTCAGCAACGTGTCATCCTTCCACGAATGGAGAGGCTGAAAGATTTGATCAAACATTTAAGTATAGCATGAAATGCAGAAAGGCAAATACAAATAAAATATTTTTTAATATGTCAGAGTTTTTATTGTCTTACAGAACAACACTACGCAGCACAACAGGTGTGACACCATCACATTGGTGATTGGGAGGAGGATTAGGTGTCAGCTAGATTTATTGTATCTAAGTTTGTAAAGTGATCTACAAGAAAAAGGGTATAAGCAATAAAAAAAGTCTCCCATAAATATGACAATTTTCCCCTTATTCTAATGTCACAGTAATATCATATAATTCTCCAGAATAGTGGGTACCCGGAGAAATTGTAAGAGATATGAAATTTCCATTATGATGTTCAAGTTGGTGGAAATATTGTAAAACGTCATGTTGATCAATTACAGCCATTAAATAAAAATCCTGTAGATCATGTGAATGTTAGAGATGGAACATTTTTAGAAGAAGTTAAATCAAATATTAACCAAGATGCTCAAACATCAGATGCAAATTCAGAATCTATTTATGTACCAGTACAGGATGAAGTTAGAGTACTTCCCTAAGGGATGAATAGAGGGAAGCCCCCTGAGAGATTAGATTTGTAAAGTTATGTAAAATGTCAAGTTAAGGGGGAAAAGACTGTTATGTATTTTTTTACTGTGATAATATATGCGCTACGGGTAATGATAGTAATGTTGCACAGTATTGCATTGATAGAACATGTTTAGACATACAGAATAAGTGTAGTAGCATATGTTATGAAATATTTAATCATTAATTGATTATCCTAAAGTTAGGATGTGATTCTTCTTACTTTTGTATTGCAGTAGGATTTGATCTTTCATAGTGATGTTCATTTGTTATTTTTGCATTGTTGTGTACGAGTTTTGTTTACATATTCTTACTCGGTTGTCACAAGGTGTTAGAGAAGATCAGAGATGTAAGCATGAAATTAAACGTATTTTAATAAGAAGTCTTTGATTATGTCCCATCCAACCAGAAGACAAGTCACTGAAGATGCTGGGATAGGAACATTCTCAATAAACTAACAAGTATTATTATTCCAGGTATGTTTGAGGGCAATAATCATGCACTAACTCCTGTTGATAACAAATACAAAAAGCTCATTTCAACTTGATTCCAGTTACATTTAGCTTTTAGATTTTATGAACTTTTCTGGGATTTTTGACTACCTGTATGCATTCATAAAGGCTGCTGAACTCAGTGTTGAGCTACTCCATTCTTCATATTTTTGAACAAGAAAATTCCAAGTATCTTAACAAGGTTGTTGAACTGGATTTCTTTCCAAGGTTGCGGCTTTTCCATAAATAATGCAAGCACCATCTCGATCTGTCTTTGCACATTTACTTTCTGCTACAAAATTGGCTCTTCTTCTCTTGTGTGAAGAGTGTCCCGGAACTACGTCACACATCTTTTATTCTGAAAGAGGGACGAAAAAATTCATTGAACAAAAATTTTCATATACTGATTTACATGCTATACGAAAATATTAGGTTACTTCGTAAAAAAAAAATGAATAAATTGAGGAAAATGTATAATTCATTTTCGGCCTTTTCATTACGTTATTTTCTTTATAGAATCCAAAATATGGAATTACAAGAGACTCCTATCCTAAAATTCATCAGAATTGTTATAAATGAAATCCTACCATAAGAAAGGTCCCCTCACATTGCACATGGACCCATAGATTCTGACTTCAATATTACTCTACCAATGTCTCACTATAGTGTGCTTCCAGGATATAGACAGTGTAGACAACCATGTTTTTAGACAGGAATCCTGTTAATTCCAGTGTTTGTTCTAGACCTGTTGATAAGGTCTTCTGACTACATTCTGCTAAGGGATTCATTAGAGTTTATGGTGGTTTTGTGTGCCTTGTTGTATCGTGCATGATACTAGTTGTGCCCAGTCTCTTGTTTTGGGGAAAATTGTTCCTGAGACTGAGTATTCGTTTATTTGGGAGTATGTTTCCGTTTGTGGGGTTGGTGGTGGCCATTTTAGTTTTCCCTTGCATTGTATGGATCTTAATTGCAATTGGTTATCAGGGACTGTTGATGTTGGTATGGTTACCGAGTTGTCCATAAATGGTATTACATTTTTTTTACTTGGTACTGACTTGGTAGATGAGGAAGTTGATATCCGATCAAAGATGGTTAAAGAGTGAAATTTTAATCAGGAGTTGGAGGATCTTAGCTGTGTTTTCTTCATGTGTTATGTCTCGTCAGAAGGCTTAGAGTTCTACTTACACGTCTGATAATGAAGTGCTGGTTTGTGATAATGTCTTCACTAATGTTTGTTCTACCAACTTTCCTAGCAAAGACATATTGGTTTGTGGTTCTGTATTCACCGATTGCTCTACCGACCTACCTCATGAAGATACGGGGGTTCATGATACTTATTCAACTGTTGATTGTTCTACCAACACATATGGTATTGATATATTGGTTTCTGCTAATATTTCTGTTGTCAACTGTTTTACCATCCTTTCGTGGGGAAGACATTTTGATTAGTGATGCCATGCTCTCTGTTCAACTAACCTGTCTCTTGAAGACATGCTAGTTTGTGATGAATATCTTTTTGAATACCTTAGTTTGTAATGATGTCTTTGCAGCTGATGATGTTAACCTGTCAGAAATTTTTGTTTAATCAGTTTAATATTGATTTGTCCAATTCCAATCATGTATCAGAAATAATTGGTAGTTTGTTATTCATTAGTTGCTGTGATCCTGAGTCTCGTTCAAAGTTGATTGTAGATTAGAAGTCTGACCATAATTTGGTTCAGGTTGTCATCCCCGAAAGTCATAGCGCTGATATTCTCAGTCTTATTTAGGAACAACCTATGGCTGATCATTTTGGATTAAGTCTTTGTGTTATGGTATCAGACATATTTATTGGCAAAATGATTAGCAGGGTGTGGCATAGTTTTGTAGTACTTGTTCTGTGTGTCAAGCTACTAGGAAGTCCAGTCAGACTTATCCAAAAGCCCCACCGAACTCCATCTTTGCATTTGATGAATTATATACTGTAGTCATGTCCTTAAAGATGACGTTAGACCCTGGCTAAAAAAAAGGGCATAGGTAAAAAAAATTATTTGTGAATTTTGATATCTGTTGAGTAGAAGATACTTGTACTTTTGACTTTACTTTGTAATGATTTTATTGATTAGTTTTTTCAGATTGTTTACTTACTGTCTATATTCAGATATTTCACTTGAAACTTATAATTCAAAATTGTATTTCATGTTTGTTGTAATGATATAATTGATTTCTTGATCAGATGTGATAAGGTAATTTATTTGTATTTGTAAAAAGTTATTGGTTAACGACCCGTATCTTTTCATGAGATTTGTTATATTATCTAAATTATGATATAGAACCTGTGAGAATGGGGAAAACTATTTTCATTTAATTGTTGAGTGAGAACCTGTTGTCCCAGGAAAGTCTCCCTGCAACAAGCAACAAAGACCAACAGGGGAGAAAAGGAACACTTACACTCAAGGCACAAACACCCTTGGTAAATTCTTTGGTGATGCAGTTCACAAATCTTCACTCTGAATGCAAAAAAACCTACTCTGTTTAGACGCCTGAAAATCCACACATGAAATTCAAGTAATTTGATGGCCTACTTTAGCTTTGTCAGGTCTATGGCTATCCCATTCTTCGGCTCTGTCTCAGCTCCATCCTAAGGACCCAGTGAGATGCTGGACAGGAATATTACGCTATAGCAATGGAGGTAGCAGTGATGTAATGTGGTAAAGTATCAGTTAAAGAAAAGGATCTTTACCTTCGAAGCATTAAGAATGAATACTAAGTAACTCGCTGACATACTATTATTCTTAAGTTATTTAGACTTACTTCTTTCAATATGTTGGGTATACTGTCTCGAGATTAAATATTCCTATTAGACACAATCATATAAATGAAGTAGAAATACGAAGAGGTGTAATTAACCTAATCTTGCTACTTTACTATACGAAATTAACATTGGAACATCGGACATCTTAACAGTGGTCTTAACAGTGGTAAAAAAAAAAAGGCAAATAATTGAAAAAAAATCAAAGAATGCAAAAATAGTAATAAAAGTATGGTTGCTTTAGACTCATGGTCTTCTGGAAAGGCAAATTATTGAAGTGGGGTTGGACATGTGGCCCTGTGACCTGAAACTGGACTAGTCTGTAGCAAAAAATGCAAACAAAATTTCTACACACAACCTCACGCACTCAGCCTGAAATATGTAAAATCCAGTTACCTAAATAAAGTAAAAATGCAAATCTAATCAGGAAATGGGGGGAAAACTTTAAGTGGCCACGTTTTTTACCTGCACTCCTTACAGTACTTGTAATTATTTGATTTAAACTTTACCGGCTGGCAAGAGCAGCGAATGCCAACGTAGGTAGTTCCCTTACCATAATGTAAACAAACCCGCCCCATATGGTGAAACAAAACTGTAGGGTATTGTTCTGTCACCCGTACCTCGTAACCTCAGTTGGGCGTTAAACAGCAACAAGTGTAGAGGTGTGTTTTAGTTAATCCGACTCACGAAGGTAGATAGAAAGTATGAGGAAGAATATGTAATTAAGAAAAAAGAAATATCACACAACAACAACAACAAAAATAAAACTTAAACGAATATGGACCTAGGATATGCCCAGAGTGCCAACAGTGAAATAAATCTCGTAGAAAGAGGGGAAAATTTTGGAAGTAGAATGACATCGTATACTACATAGTGAAAGGACTGAACTACAAGGGTGCCGTGACGCAACGAGGTACACAAAATGGCCGGCAAAGGCAGAGAAAGAAAAAGACATGAAATTTTGAATGAATCAAATAATTTCCATTGGGCGAAGAGAACTATTCTCCTCTTACTCAGAAGAGGTGGTGGAAATATATAGATCCAGGATATGCCGATGATCAAGACGACTGAACGCAAATGCAACTTCAAAGAAATAACGATCTACTGAGTTATATTACACAAGTCGATAATTTAGATCTGGAAGACATCATTGAAGGCACCAAAGCAAAATAAGCATGGGATATTTTAAGCAATATCCACACAAAAATGGATACATTTCAAATTTTTGATCTGCTTGAAGAACGGTGTAGCTGCAGAAAAATTGAAGAGATGCTAATGAGGGAATATATAGCATAAGTAATCAGATCAGCCAGGGATGTAAATGCAGCTTTAGGGGAAGAAGTAGCTCAGTTTAGAGACTCGATGGTAGCTGTGTTTGTGCTGAGAGGTCTTAAGCATATTCCTAAATGTTAAATTTTGTTACGGTTCTTAAAAGTTGAAGATTTAAATATCAAAACTGTAAAGCTAGTGCCGCTCTTCAAGGAGAGGCAAGATAAACTCGAGGCAAGAAAAGAAGAGAACCTTTCAATTTATAAAACGAACTTCAGAGGAGATTCATATAAAGATGGAAATTCAAGTGCAAATTATAAAAGAGAAGAAGGCGCAAGAGGCTTTAAGAGAGAGGACAAAAGATTTGTCTGCTATTCTTGTAGCCGCCCTGGACATATAGCAAGATACTGTCCAAAATTTGAGGAAAGAAGAGATAAAGAAGAAAGAAGAGATTATGAAGAAAGAAGAGATTGTGAAGAAAGAAGACAGAGGAAAAAAGACACAATACGAAAGACAGACAAAATAAAAGAAGCAGGAAGAGAATAACGGGGAAGAAAGCACATTATGACAGTATGAAGACAATGAAAGTGGATCCAAAGAAGAGGAGCTATCAGAAAAAGTTGCCAAAACATGAATGGATACAAAGGCAATTGTTGCAGTAATTGAAAATGAAAGTGAAAAGATGGAAAACTGAATGCTATTGTGAACAGGTCATCAGTGAAAGAAGATGATTCCAAATTAATATGGAACTTGGATTCTGGTGCTAGTGATTATATGACACCTCATAAAGTGGGTCGAGGGAAAGAAGTCTTCAGTTCTTGGAAGAGGAAATGTGATTATGAAAATGAGAGACCAGTATGGTGGATATGAGTTAAAATTACAAGAAGTATACTATGCCCCAAATTTAGATAAAAACCTATATCTGAAAGAAAATTCGATGAAAAAAGTTTTAAGTTGGTTACCTACAGAGGTGTCAAACAAGTGGAAGATATAAAAGAAGTCTTTCTGAAAGGATACTGGAATGAGGCAGCAAAGATGTATCAATGCAAAGCCAGAAAAGTTTACAAGGAAACGGGAGAAAATCTAAGAAGAATGAAGATATAGAAATTGCAGGAAATAGAACAACGATATATTTGTGGCAGAGAAAATTTGGACATGTACTATCCTTACCCGAAGTTTGAGAAGCAAAAAGAAAACTTGAATACTGCACAACATCCTTGGAAGGTAAGTCCAAAAATAAGCCAATGCCTACAAGCGAATCAAGAAGTAGTAAAGTACTAGAAATAGTAGATATTGATGTTTGTCAGATTCCTGAACCTTCATCGAATGCAAATGGAAGCCACTACTTTGCCACCTTTTTGGACGACCATTCAAGGTACAGTAAAATTGCTACAGTAAAGAAGAAAAGTGAAACAATGGAGAAATTCAAGGAGTACATGGCCAAGGCAGAGAGGAAACACAACAGACTTTTGCAATGCCTCCACGTTGATAATGGGGAAAAGTATGTCAGCAAGGAAATCTTGTTTTTTTTCTTACAGAGAAAGGAATAGAGAAACAGCCGACAATCCCGTTCTCTTCTCAACAAATGAAAGGGTTGAACGCCTAAACCAGTAGTAGGAATTACAAACAAGAAGCAAACAGTAACTTTCTTCTTTTCTGTCTTTGACAGTGATAGCAACACCGATTGGGAGAACCATTTCTCTGATGATCCAAATAATAGAAACAGGGAAGACAATCAAGATAATAGAGAAGAAAAGCTTGAAACATGGGCAATGCGCCCATGTTTCATGCAAAAACTGCCAACGCAGTCACAAATTGTCTCTCTGCCCTAACATCTTGACCGTGGGTTACCAACTTGATGGGCCAAGAGCAGACCCACCTTCTGTTCAACTTAACCATAAAGCCTTGAGTGAGACTAAAAAACCAACCAATCGAACGAAATAAACCCTGCTTTTCTACCCACCTTCACTGGCGATCTAGTTAATGGAAAACTTAAACACACCACTCGAGTTTTCCTGGATTGCGGTGCCCAACGCACATTCGTGCATCCCAATGTAGTCAAGTCGCTGAACCTAGCTCCAGTCGGAAAAGCCATGTTCCGACTGATCTCGTTTAACATGGACGAACTACCTCAATCTTCAGACTTGGTACAGTTCAATCTGAAAATTGGTTGCCGCAAGCATAAGGTCGTTGCCATCGTCAACCAAAACGTGGGGAAGAACGTAAGAACGCCTGGATATACCCATGCAGTTCGCATTCTAGAGGCTAGTGGTTTACATCTTGCAGACAGGCAGCCAGTTGACAATGCAACTGGCATAGAGATTGTGATCAAATCCTTTGTTTACAATAAGGTTATCCCCTTTATTACACCTCTTTTGTTTTCATTGTACTTATACCCGCTGTTGTGTTTTGAACGTTCATATTGTTGCTGGACCGGCACCCTCACCTCCCAATGATAAACTGGAAGCCATGATTTCTGCCTATTATTGAGTCAACCTTTACAAATGGCGATGAGTGAACCCGCCATGGATATGGCAAACCTCTCAAGTTTGATTGAAGTACTGATTTAAACACATTCACCTTGCAAGACTTCTGGTAAGGGCCAAATGTTTGTTGCCGACGCTGGAATTAGGCTATCGTGGTTATGCCTAATCGGATCCTGGATTGATGCCGCATGATTCATCGCGACTAGGCTGGTGTTGGATTTAAGCAGTTTTGGGCACATGTTTCTTCAAGCCTATCATACGTTTTTGCTATCCTTCCATACCGAATCATCAGGTGTTTGTATGCTAGGCTACATTAGCCTAGGCCTAAGTGTTTGTGAATAGTCTACTGGTAAGATTTCATATATGACCGCAATGTCATCGTCATCGAATCAGATTAGAATTGATTGTTTTAATCCATCGAAAATTTCCTTGGAATTATGGTTAAGCCTATTAGAGGCGTATTTTGGTCATTTAAATGTTACTGAGGCCGATGAGGAAAAAAAAATGTCCTGCTTGTGTCATTGGGTACTGACGTTTTTAGCGTTTCAGGCAATCTTTGTGCTCCTGATTTGCCCCACACAGTCTTATGATGACTTGGAAGGTCATTTTATTATTAAGCCTTCTCACCACAGAAGTTTGATAGCCTTCCAGCAAAGAAAAAAAAAGGAATGATGAAAGTGTAAACGAATTGTATGCTGATTTAAAGGCTCTCGCAAAGCATTGTAGTTTTGGCAACCAATTTGACAGTAAAATAAGAGATCAGATATTTATGGCTATAGATGCCGAGGTTTATTTTTCCAATTTAGTGGCTCTCAACATGGATCTCCAAGCAATGACCTCTCAGGCTATTTTGGAGAGAATTTTTAATATGGAAAAATCATTTGTAAGTGAGAAAGAGGAGGTTCAGTCACAGGTTCAGGTTGTGAGAAGAAAGTATGTAGGTTTTTCTTGTCAACATTGTGGTTTCTCTCATGACAGCTTTTATTGTAGATTCAAGCATTTATCATGTAATAATTGTCATAAAAATGGTCAATTACAGAAGGTTTGTAAAGAAGCCAGAAGAGAGAGTGGTTATGGTTCAGCTAAAGGTTCAAATAAACCAAGCAAGAACAGTAAACCCAAGTTTAATAGTAGTAGGAAAACTGTAAAGATGGGGGATGGTCAAGATGTATCATTAAGTGATGATGATGAGGATGAAAAATTGTTAACTGTCAGAGATAAAATCTATACTGTTCATGCTGAGCAATTTTATTTTTCGGTTAATAAGATGTAAGTTCCATTTGAGACTGATAGTGGTGCTACTGTTTCACCTTTGAATAAAGATTGGGTTGAGAAGTTAAATTTGAAAGTTGAACAATGTAAGAAACCCTTACAGGTTTATGATGATTTTTATGTAAGGGTTTTGGGAAAAGTGATTACTCCTGTTGTGTATAATGGATATGAGGTATCACAAATCTTTTATGTTGTTGGTTCAAATAACACAAATTTATGTGGAAAAGATCCAATGAAACATGTTGGTATTTGTTTGGTAGGATTAGATGAAAGTACCAAGGTTAACAATGTTCATAATGTAAGTTGCTATGGCCTGATTGGTAACGTCTCTGCCTGGTGTTTGCCAGTCGGGGGTTCGAGTCCCGCTCAGACTCGTTAGTGCCATTAGTGTCTGCAACCTTACCATCCTTGTGAGCTAAGGTTGGGGGGTTTGGGGGAGCCTATAGGTCTATCTGCTGAGTCATCACCAGCCACTGCCTGGCCCTCCCTGGTCCTAGCTTGGGTGGAGAGGAGGCTTGGGCGCTGATCATATAATATATGGTCAGTCTCTAGGGCATTGTCCTGATTGCTAGGGCAATGTCACTGTCCCTTGCCTCTGCCATTCATGAGCGACCTTTAAACCTTTAAACCTTTAAAGTGTTTGAAGATTATAATGTCGATGTAGGCAGACCTATTTCTAGAATTGTGGCGAAAATTCATTTAAAGAATGATGCTATTCCATAGTTTGTAAAAGCACGCACTGTTCCATTTTACCATAAAGAAATGGTTGAAGTGACCATTGATAAACTAGTAAATGAAAATATTATAGAATCTGTTTCTCATAGTGAATGGGCTGCACCTAATGTACCTGTGTTAAAATGAAAATAAGAAAGAAATTTACATATGTGCAGATTTTAAGCATTTGAATAAGCAAATACAATGTGATAGATACCCTTTGCCTAAAATTGTGGTGCAGTGTTGGTAAAGGCAAAATTTTTCTAAGATTTATTTGAAGAATGCATATTTGCAGATACCTGTTGAACAAAGTCAAGAGTTTTTAGTTATTAATACACACAAGGGGATGTATAAATACAAGAGGTTGCCATTTGGCTTGTCCTCTTCTCCTGGGATTTTTCAAAGATTTATTTGACAGGTTTTATGTAATATTGAAGGTGTTGCTGTATATATGAACGATATAGTTGTCAGTGGTGAAAATACAGATGAGCATGATGAGAGACTCAAGAAAGTTTTAAAGATGTTGCAATCTTATAATGTACAGATAAATAAGAGTAAAACGGTTTTAAATATAGATCGTATTGAATATTTAGGTTACTGTATATCAAAAGAAGGAATAAAACCATCCCCAAAGAAGGTAAGAGCAATTTTGGATGCTCCATGTCCTACCTCAGTAGCAGAGGTCCACTCATTTTTAGGGATGATTACATTTTACTGTAGATTCATTAAGAATTTTTCAACTTAATCAGCTCCATTGTATGTTTTATTGAAGAAAGGGGCCAAGTTTAAATGGACAAAGGTTGAACAGAAGGCATTTAAATGTCTTAAGCAAGATTTTGTAGACTCAAAAGTGTTAGCAAATTTTGATGGGTCATATCCCTTGATTGTTGAAGTTGATGCTTCACCCGTTGGAGTCGGATGTGTGTTATTGCAAAAGGTCCATGGAGTAGAAAGACCTATTTATTTTGCCAGCAAGACATTGAGTAGTGCTGAGATGAAATATTCACAGTTGGATAAAGAGGGACTGTCTTTGATTTTTGCTGTCAAAAGACTTGGATATTTTCTTTTGGGTAGAAAATTTATGGCCAGAACGGACCATAAACCATTGTTAGGATTGTTTGGTAAAGATAAGCCAATTCCTCAAAATGCTAATTCTAGGATACAAAGATGGGCTCTGTTACTTTCGCAATATGACTTTGATCTAGTGTTTAAACCTGGAAAGGAAAATGTTATTGCTGATACACTTAGCCGTCTTCCAGTAGAAGATGAAATTCAGTCTGGGATTCCGGCCGACTATGTAAGGTTAGTGGAATTGCTTGATTTTGACGAAATTTCTTATAAGGTAATTCGTCAGTATAATAAAAAAGATAAAGTTATGTCTCAGTTAATTAATTGTCTAAGATTTGGCTGGTGTAAAGAAAATAATTTGTCACTCATGGAATATTGTAAAGATGAATTGTCTCTTCATGATGAGGTAGTGTTATACATGAATCGTATTGTAATAACTGTAGAATTAAGGTGTAAGGTATTGATTCATTTACATGATGGTCATAATGGAATAAATGCCATGAAAGCAGAGGCTAGGAAATGGGTTTGATGGCCAAAGATTGACCAGGACCTTGCAGATATGACAAAGAATTGTGATATTTGTTTTAAGATTTATAAACAACCACCAGTTAATACATTGTCATGGCCTAATACATGAAAACCATAGTCTAGAGTCCACATGGACTATGCAGGTCCTATAGACGGTAAATATTTTCTAATTGTCATTGATTCTTACAGTAAGTTCTTAGATATAAAGTTTTCTAGTTCTGCAACATATAGTATCACTATAAATCACTTAAGGGAAGTATTTTCTAACTTTGGCTTGCCAGACATGATAGTGTCAGAAATGGCCCCAATTTTGTATCACATGAATTGTAAATGTTTTTGCAAAAGAATGGTATAAAATATGTGCGTTCTGGCCCGTATCACCCAGCCTCCAATGGTCTTGCAGAAAGATCTGTAAGGACATTTAAGGAGGGTTTAAGAAAATTTAAAGAGGGAGATTATATTACTAGGGTTTGTCGTTTTCTTTATAATTATAGAAGAACTGTACATTCGTCTACAGGAAAAGCTCCTGCAGAGATTATGTTTAATAGAAATGTTAGAGGTACCGTAGATGTAAAACTGAAAGAAAGTAAAGAATGTAAGGATAGTATTTCAAATGAAGAAAACATGCACAAAGTTGATGATGCTGTGTTTGCACGTAACTATGGTAAAGGTCCACTATGGGTGGAAGGCAGAATTGCTGAAGTATTAGGGTTATGAAATTATAAAGTGCAAGTACATTGTTCAGGTAATATGATATGGAAAAGACAATATTGAATAATGGTTATGATAATCCTGTTGAAAGTGAAATTGAAACGGGTAATACTGTTGTAACAAGTGTTCCTAGTGAATTAACAACCAATTCTAATATCATAGAAACAAATGATGTACCTTCAAGAGATATCATTAATGTACCTTCTAGAGATGTAAGTAATAGTTCCTGTGATGAGTTACCTATACAGACTCCAGTAGTGAGAAGGTCTCAAAGAAATATTAAACCACCTGATCGTCTTAATTTATAATTAAGCGTTTTGAATTCATATAGAATTTTCAGGTTCCCTTATTTAAAAAATTTGATGATTTATTTTTTATATGTGATGTTTAAAGAATTTTGATGATTTATTTTTTGTGTGATGTTTAAAGAATTTTGATGATTATTTTTTTTTATTTGTGATTATTGCAAATTTTATGGGAAAGGAATGTTATGATATAAGTGATCTAATCCTTTATTTATAATAAGGTTATCCTCTTTTTTTGCACCTCTTATGTGGTTATGAGGTGGTTTGGCCATGTTGAGAGAATGGAAAATGGTTGTCTGCTAAAGAAGGTGATGAATGCAAGAGTTGATGGGAGAAGTACAAGAGGAAGGCCAAGGTTTGGGTGGATGCATGGTGTGAAGAAAGCTCTGGGTGATAGGAGGATAGATGTGAGAGAGGCAAGAGAGCGTGCTAGAAATAGGAATGAATGGCGAGCGATTGTGACGCAGTTCCAGTAGGTCCTGCTGCTTCCTCCGGTGCCTTAGACGACCGCGGAGGTAGCAGCAGTAGGGGAGTCAGCATTATGAAGCTTCATCTGTGGTGGAAATGTGGGAGGTTGGGCTGTGGCACCCTAGCAGTACCAGCTGAACTCGGTTGAGTCCCTGATTAGGCTAAAGGAACATAGAGAGTAGAGGTCCCCTTTTTGGTTTGTTTCATTGTTGGTGTCGGCTACCCCCCAAAATTGGGGGAAGTGCCTTGGTATATGGATGGATGTTTTCATTATACTTATACCCGCTGTTGTGTTTCGAACGTTCATATTGTTGAGCGGACCGGCACCCCCACCTCCCAACGATAAACTGGAAGCCATGATCTCTTCTTATGATTGAGTCAACCTTTACAGAGATCATCCTCGGAGCCGATTATCTTCCCCGACTCCTGAAGCGCACTCACAACATCAAGGGTGTCAACTTGTTCAGTACACCAGGTGGATATGTGGTTTGGGGAGAGCTGCCAGATTGGTCATGGGAAGGGGCAGAACCCCCGGAGGTCGATAGTCTGTCACTCACACTAAACCGCATCAGCCTAACAAACCCGATGGGAGTGGAGCCCCCCGTTGAGAATCTTAGGAAACTCGATGCTGTGGGCATAAGCAAGAACCCTTCAGCCATCTTGAGACACAGGCCGTTGATCTCTTCAAACATACTACACGGTACGCAAACAGTAGATACACGGTGCAACTACCCTCCAAGAGCGATAGTGCTCCTTATTCCCCCCCCCCCCCTCCTGTTGATCTTTTAGGAACTGACGTAGGGAGACTTTCCTGGACTATCAAGTTCCCACTCAACAATTTAGATAAAAGTCTCCACATTAACATAGATTTTAAAAGGCAACTTGCGGTTTTCTTTAATCTGTGATAACTTCTCTGGTGAATTTGTGGTAGCAGTTCATGTTGAAGATTGCTTTCATAATCCTCTGTCCGGAAATGGAGAGAACAAATCCTGGCATCATTAACATTAATACTATCACTTCCTTTACATACTTTGGACATCTTAGGGTCTTTAGGGAACCTGTGAAAACGAATCCTTCTATCTAGAACTATTAATGCACCCAAATGTGGAACACCCACCGATAATGTGAGGTGCATCAATGCAACTGACACTGACAGAATGACACTGTGACAAGTGCAGCGCTCAGTCGATATGCTCCAGTGACGTCACTGGAGAGGGAAATTAGCGATCGGATTCCTTGGTGAACACACCTTATGTTATTCTGTCTTGCTCCTAGCTACGTGGCGAAATGAAAACGAATAAAGAAATAAATTTATTTTTTTACTGGAATTAACACAAGAGATCGGTGGAAAAGTCCGAAAACTGGATCAAGGAAAGCTACCAGATAACACCAAAATTCTAATAAAGAAAAGACTGGAAATGAGAGTAAAATCCAAGTTAGTTAAATAAACAAATAAAAAACACAAGAAATTTGTAAACACAATCAGAGCAAAATGGAGGAAACACTAATGAAAGGAAGAAGCATCAAGATAATGAAAAGTAGACTTGAAACTAGGTGCCAATAGATATTTCTTTTAACGGATGAAAATGGGTAAATCAACAAAGAGATGGAGTTATAAAAATTTCTATACAATGCTCTACAATAATTGTGAAAGACCTGGAAAATTACTGTCCAATAAGTTTACTCTCTGTAGCCTAATGTATAAAATATTTATTATGATTATATTAGGCCGAATAGAAAGACTTTAATCAACCAAGAGAGCAGGCAGGTTTTAGAAGTGAATATGCAACAACTGACCATATCTTTGTAATCAACCAGGTAATGGAAAAAATGACAAACCACTATATATGGCTATATATGGAAATTAAAAACTATGAAAAAGCTTTTGATTCCGTTAAAGCTTTAGCAGTAATCTAAGCCCCTCAAAGACAAGGAATAGATGATACTTATGTTAGAACACTTGAAGATATGGGTAGCACAGCAATGATAAAATTACATAAATTTAGTGAGAAAATTCCAATTGAGGAAAATAGTTAGACAAAGAGATTCTACCTCTCTTAAATTATTCACAGCATACTTAGATGGTTTTCAGAATTTAGATTGGGAAAATGTAGGAATTAATGGGGAATACCTTAACAACTTGAGATTTTTAGATCACTTAGTTCTATTTAGTGAATAATGGAATAATTACAAAAGATGAAAGAAGATTTGAATACAGAAAGCAGAAATGTAGGAATGAGAATTAATATGAGCAAAACTAAGATGGTGTTCATTGAAAATGCAGAGACAACAAATAAGGGTTAAAGACGAACCTCTAGAGATTGTTGATAAATATACGCACTTAGGACAGACAGTAAGTGTTTCCCCAGGACTAGAGACCAAAATTACAAGAAGGATAAACATGGGATGAAGATTTAAAAAAAGAAAAAAAGGAATTATGAAAAATAAAATGCTACATTTCCCTAAAAAGAAAAATATATAATTGCATGAAACTATCAGTACAAACTTTGGAACCTAATAATGCATTAGAACATAAGCTAGTTAGAATTCAAAGAACTCTGGAAAGAATAATGATGAGATTAACACTAAGAGACAGAAACGAGCAACATAGATACGAGAGCAAACTAAAGTAGAAGGTATTCTAACAACATGTAAGAAAAATAAATGGATGTCTGCAGGAGATATGATAAGAAGGATAGATGATATATGGACATTAAGAATAAAAGAATGGGTCCCTAGAGATTGCAAACGAAGCATGGGGGAGAAGATACTAGATTCACCTGTTAAGAAAATTCAATGATATATTATATATATATATATATATATATATATATATATATATATATATATATATATATATATATATACTGTGTATATATATATATATATATATATATATATATATATATATATATATATATATATATATATATATATACTGTACATATATATATATATATATATATATATATATATATATACTGTATACATATTGGTGCCACGGCGTCGCGCTTTGTGTTAAGGGTCTCAGATGCAGTTGATCCCTGAGAGTAGGCTACTGTTGACTTGTCTTCACGGAAGTGTTTCGGATTTTTATTTAAAAGTTTTATCGTGAGTGTCATGACAATGTACGAGCAAGGTTCTAACGCCTTCTCTTTTACAGTTGCTTCCTCCTATTTCTTTGAGAGTTGGTTCTGGATGTATACCTAATGTCCCTCAATTAGCAGAGGTAGATCTGTTGTTGCTCGGCTGTCAAACTGCTGTTTCTGGTTCTGTTGTCGGTCTTGGAGCCAGTGGTAGATCGCATCTTCTGTGGCGTGGGGTTTCTGATCCTTACTGGAAGGGTGCTTCAGAGTTTACAGTGGTACAGAAGTTCTGCGGGACTGGGGAGTTGGTGGTCTACTGGTGTTATTCATGGACTTAATAATGCCAATTCAGGGTCAGTAATGGCATTTCTGGCTTTCTGGAGTGTATGTTTTACAGTCTGTATACAGCATTCGGCAAAACCATTGGACTGAGCAGGATATGGGGCTGAAGTTATGTGGTCAATGCCCCAAGACTTGGTAAAGTTCCGGTACTGCTCGCTTACGTAGTGGTGGCCATTATCACTGATGGTCCTTTCTAGAATTCATTGTTCTACCACGAGTCACTTTGTGACATCGATAGAGTTTGGCTTATACATGGTCCGTTAATTTTCCTGTTAAAGGTGTATTTGGAATAATAATCAGCAATTAACAAATAATTCCCACCCTCGAAGTGAAGCAAGTCCATTTTTAGCACCTACCATGCATGGGTTGGAATCTTATGTGGTTGGAGGGTCTCCTTCGGCTATGATCTTCGTGATTCTTGGCTAGCTTGACAGTCTAGGACCATCTGATCAATGTCACAGTTGATGTTTAGCCAAAAAATAAAACTCTTAATGCCCAGCTTGCACTTTTCCTGGCCCTGGTGCCCACTGTGGATCGCCTGTAGAATCTCTTTTTGCATGGCTGCCAGTATCATGATGCGTTCACCTTTTGAAACCAGCAAGTCTTCTATTGGCATCTCATCCCTGTATGCGCAGTAGGGTCGTGATGGTGATGGTAGTTCCCTCTGTTTTTCCAGCCATCCTTCGACAATGAACTCTTTTAGTGCTGCTAGTTACGAGTCTCATTCTGCCTCAGTTTTTAGCCTCTGGATCTTCTCCATGCTGAATTGGATGAAATGGACCTTCATATCGAGTTGAACCGGCGGGTTGTTCTGAGTGTTGGACAGTCGAGATAGACCGTTGGGAAGAATCACCTGTTTAACCTCACCTTATGGTGAGATCCTACTCTTGCAGCTGCAATAGCATATGCTGTAGATGTGGAAGAGCTGCTGTCAGAATCTTGAGCAAGATCATTTCGAGTATCTTGTGGTCACTCTTGAATTCGACTGGCTTCCCATAGATTTAAGTGTGGAATTGCTTGCAGACAAACATAATAACCAGGAGCTCACATTTGATGTCTGCATACCACTGCTCAGTTGGGGTGAGTGATTTCGATGCAAAAGCTACTGTTCAGCTGTATTGGAGCAGTACTGCCCCTAGTCCATAGCTAGGCGTGTCCACTTGTATACTAGTTTTCTTGTTTGGGTAAAAGAAGCAAGTGTTGTGTGCTTACACAACGTGTCTTTGATCTCCTGGACACACTTCTGATGGCTTGGCATCCACACTGTAAGTCATTGTCTTTTTTCTATAGTTCTCTGAGGGGTGCCGTCAGTAGACGAACCGAAAAAATTGTATGCTTTCATGGTAGATACAGCAGTCAGAGCTGTGAAAGATCAGACCCTTCTCAGCTATTACCCTTATCAGGTTGTGTACATTAGCATTGTGCTCCTCCTGGGTCTTACCAAGAATTGCGACGTCGTCGGCGATGCCGATTATACCCAAACACTGCTCATGAATCTTGTCTATCCTCTTCTGGAACACTTCCTGGTTCATCCTGAAGTGTATAAGAATGAAACAATACCTCCCGAATGGTGAGTTGAATACAGTTAACCGTTGGCTCTCGTCCTCCAGCTTGACCGACCAGTACCCATTCTTGGAATCCATCTTGGAGTAAAACTCGGCCACTGAGAAGTTATAGGTAATTTCTTCAAGGGTATGGGTACGGTGGTGATTACGTTTGATGACTTAGGGTCTAAAGAGATCCTCAACTGAATATTGCTCTTTCAGCTGTTGGCTAGGCTGCTTATCCAGTCGGTTGGTTCGCTCTCTTTCTTGATGATCCCTAGGTTTATCATCATGTCCAGTTCTGACTTCACGTCGTCTTTCACGTGTATCCGACACTTGCGCAGTGCGTGGATCACTGGAGCGGAATTTTTCTCGATGACGATGTGGCACATCCCCAGAAAGTTTCCCATGCAGTCGAATTGTTCAGGTTACTGAACAGAGTTTAGTTTTGGTCTCAAGGCTTGTTTTGGGTGATCTGCTTGAAGTTCAAAGTAAAGTGTTCCTAACCCCAACTCTCTGGCTCTTGGGAGACCTAGGAGAGCTGGCGTGTCAGTTTCTATGATATAGAACTACATCTTGTGCCATTCCCCATAACTAAAACAACAGTTCAGCTCCAGGATGTTGTGCTGAGGGATCCATGTCTTGTATAGGCTGTTAGGACAGACATGGCGAGTCACGGCACTTTACCTGTGTTAGAAACATTTAGCAGAATAGGCAGGGAGAAAGTACATTACCCTGTACGCCAGTGTTGACTTTCACATTCAGGTCCACAGTAGCGCTGGATTTCTTGGGGATCTATAGATTGGCATTAGCAAAAACTTTGCGTGTCTCGCTGGAGATGCTGTCGATTGTGATCTATGAAATTGACAAGTACTCCTCCTCCTCCTCGTTATTTGCATCATCCTGGGTGATGTCATGTACTTTCCTGCAACGTGTCTCCCTATGATGGTCCTGTGGCTTCTTAGGCTTCATTGTTCTGTCTCTTAGTGACTTCTTTCTTTTTGAGAGGCACAAATTCTCCTTTAGTTCTGTTTACCGCATTCGTTGCAAACCATTCTGTTGGCTGGGTACTTGTTTTTTGGATGAACCAGTCCGCACCAGTAACATGACCTCTCTCTCGGGTGTTTCCGTATGCTGCTTAGGGTTTCCCTAGTGGTCCCCTTAGCTTCTGCGAGTTGCTTCATGTGGTCCACAGATGCCTCATGTGTACAGCCAAGATTGATCACTTCATCCAACGTGAGCTTACGGTCCTTGGATAGAAGCTCCTTCTGCAGCTCGGAGGGATGTGTTCCCGCGATCATTTGCTCGATGAAGTGCTGTTTGTATTTGTCACCCTTGTCAAAGTTACACTTCTGTGTGTGCAACTTTAATTATGATATGAAACCGTCAATGTTCGGCTGCTGTTTGAACTTCTGTAGAAAGAGCCTCACCACTCAGAAATTTTTCCTGGGTCTGATCTGTTCGGGAAACTTCTCCCACACCTTATCTGGAACCTTAGCATCTATATAGAATTTATCTTTTCTTCACTCTTCTTTCTTTTGTATTTTGGTCTCGCTTCCAATATTGTTGTTACCCCATAAACTTTTGCTTCCCCACTTACTTTACGTTTCTTTACCGAAAATATTGGGAGAACTGCTCTAAATCAACTGAACTCATGACAAAAGCGTATACCATGTTCATGATGTCACCGCGTAGAAACACACAGCAAAAGACTTATGCCGGCGCACGATGGTTCTTTCCTCAAACTACATGTGTCGAGATAGATTATTACACTGGCTTTGAATATAATTTTAATATTTCTGGCTTAATGCAGCTTTTATCTCTCAGTACCAATCCAGGTTTACTAATTTCAAGATGTATGTCCATCGCACCAGCCCATTGCTAATTGGTCATTTATTAAATTTTAGTAAGCCAGAATAGGTAGAATTATTATGTATGTATATTCCCTTAGAGCTGCAAGATTGCTCTAAGTATTTTGCACAAAATCCAGCCTCCTCACTCATTACAACGTTGCATTGAGCTGCCCTAAAGTCCCGATATGGCACCTCCACTGGGTTACCCTACGGCCAACGATGCTCACTTGTTTTTGGAAGGTAAAGACAGGTGAACCCACCCGACCTAAGGATCGGCCCATTAACACAGGAGCCATAGTTGAGACCGGCTAACTGACCTGGTCAGTGAATCAATGCGCCCTTGGCTCAGACCCCACTCGACTCCCACCAAACAAAGGACCGGGGAGTTTTTGTGTCTGCTCAGCTGGAGATAGGGGACACGAGTCTGGGAACTGTGCCAACAATACCCGATCTACCAAATAGCGAGGATTCCAAGGGTGGTCCAGTCAAGGGTATAAACTAACCATTCCACAGCCATTTGTGAGGACAGTAAGGGCGCTTTCATTATTACTGTAAGGGGTGCAGGTAAAACACGTGGCCACTAGTTTTCCCCTATTTTACTTAGACTAATTTTTACTTGATTTAGGTTTAACTGGGTTTTACATGTTTCGGGCTGAGTGCGTGGTATAGTGTGTACAAATTTTGCATATAACTTATGCTTCAGAGACTAGCACAGTCTTGGGTCACAGGATCATGTGTCCGACCCTATTTCAATCATTAATCATTGCAAGAGACCTCGAGTTATGCATATTTTTACTGTCTTTTGACTTGCATATCTTTTATTACATTTTGTGTTTGTTTGGTACTTTTTACTTGATGTTAAGATGTCCGTTTCTTTCAATATAAACGTGTGTAATAAAGCAAGATTAGGTTAATTACACCTCTTTGTATTTTTACTCCTTTTTTATTTGATTATGCATATTATGAATATTTAATCTCAGGACAGTATACTCAATATTTAGGAAGGATTAAGTAAGTCTAAGTAACTTAAGAGTAATAGTCTGTTAGCGAGTGACTTAGTATTTAATCTCTATGCTTCAAAGGTAAAGATCCTTGTCTTTAACTTTACTACAATACCTCGCTGCTACCATCCATTGCCATTGTCTCAATATTTACTTAACATAAAATTCCTGTCCAGCATCTCACCGGGGTCCCTGGGACGGAGCCGAAACAGAGCCTATGAGTGTAGATAACTTTAGACCTGACAAAGCAAGATTAGGCCATAAAATTGCTTTTATTTCACGTGTGGAGTTTTCAGGCCTCTGGACAGAGTACAGGTTGTTTTTTTTTTTTTTTTTTTTTTTTTTTTTTGCATTTAGAGTGAAGGTATGTGAATTACGTTATCAAAGTTATTAACAGGGTCTTTGTGCCTTGAGTGATAGAACTCCTTTTCTTCCCCTGCTGATCTTTGCCTACTGACGTAGGGAGACTTTCCTGGAACAACTTCTCACTCAATTGAATAACAAAAGCACTTTTATTCTCATGAGTGGTCCTTTGAAGTGGATCTTTTACCTTTCGACATATGAAGCATTAACTTAATTAATAAGCTTGATTAAGCATACAGTACCTCGCTATATCACTTAAATTCACACTCACCAGCCAGTTTGTCGAATGCGTAAAGCCCAGACTTTAATTGGGAAGAGAGATTTGTAGTCATCATGATCTATTCGCATCAACCAAGAGTTTAAAAAAAGAACTACGTAACCAAGTTAATTTGTTGCTTGAATGTTCTCTACAATTTGTTGTAGGAAATTTGTTTTGACTCAAATCCTTTCACATATGTGTTGTGGCGGGTTCCGTTCATAACCAGAAAGTTCTAAGCTTCTTGAACTAAGGTTTTTGTGTTTTTCAGACGTCCATCTTTACTGTACAACGAGAGCACCAGTGTACTTGTCCTGTCAACTAATATTGCTATCTTAACATCTAATTTGTAACATTTTGTACCTTGGTCTACCTTCCTTTGTGTTGTTTATCTTCCCAAACTTTTCTAACTAATGTTCTCCGTATGCCTACCATGTGTCCTTGTCCTACAGAGTGAATTGGCGCATCATAATTTCAAGCTTTCGTACAAGAAGCGTAGAAACTTAATTTCACCAAGTCCGTTTCATTCGACGTGTTTGTTCCGAGATGGTGGATCTTGTTTACAACCCAAACTAAAGGGTTCTTATTTCTTTGTTAACCGTTTGTAACTTACTGCGCATTCTTTCATTGATTAACTGTGTAGTTTTATTTGTAACTTCATCATTTAGCACTTACAAGTGCGACATCAATTTAAGCTTTGTCCTCTGCGTTGGGAAAGTTTGTGTTCATCCTCTGTGCAAGGAAAATTGTGCTATCCTTTTCGTAGGGAGATTTGTGTTTATCCTCCTCGTAAGGAGATTTTGTGTTTGTCCTCTATGCAAGGAGCTGTGTGGGGAAAATTGGTGTGTCCTTTATGTAAGGAAACTTTGTCTAGCCTCTACGCAAGGCAACGTTTGTCCAACATGTGAGGAGATTTTTGTGTTACCTCCGAGTGAGGGAATATATCGATCTTTGTCCGTTTGTAAGTATAAATTCATTTGTTCCTTTCATAGGATTTTTGTTTTTTCCTTTTAGTGAGGAGATTTTGTTATACCTCCGTGTGAGGGAAAGATTATATTTGTTTAGCCTCTACTAGAGTGCACTTCTACATTTAAATTGTTGTCTCGTGCGCCCATTTATGTTTTTAATAGTTCGGCGGCCGCCTCAGGGCGCCCGCAACTGTGAAACTGTTATAATAACCGTGGCAGCCTCGACATGTAATTTTCACTTTTAACTTAGATCTTTTGTTTCATAAGCCCATGTGATTTCGACAATATTCTATGCTCTTCATTAGTAATTTTGTTCTTAATTTATCGCCCTGTGGATAAATAATTAATTCAGTAAAGTTTTTGTCATGTGACCGAGCATTGCCTGCTTTGCTGGGCCCAGTCAGTTTGAATTCTAAAGTAATTTCACGATTTACATTTGTTTTTCCAATTAACCATTCTTCTCCCATTATGAGTAACTTTCAATATTCAATTATCTCGCTTGTAAATTTGTAAAGTTTTTATGTTCACCTTCGATTTTGCCATGAAACTTTTAAAATTCAGATTTACTTTCTTTTGCTTGACTGTATCTGTTCATCGCACGTTGTCAATCCAAGATGGCGGACTTCACTCTCACCATAAGCAACTCTCCACCACCTAAGGCTGAACTACTCAGCCCAGAGGAGATTAACTCTCGGCTTAAGGAACAGGAGTTGAAATTCATATTTGTTTGTAAGGACGCAGACTTAGCACTTCATGCTCTCGGTTTAGTTGGTTTCCCGAACCTGGGTCTTGAAGCCGTAGGATGTTTCAAAACCCTCATTGGTAAGACCTGAACTTTGCGATTACAAGAATTTTTTGGGAGACATTGCGACCATCCCATTGTTAAAATAAACTATGCTGTGCTTGCTGCCAATTCAGGGAAAATATAAATTTCTTTTGATAACCTAATAGGTCATCCCAATTTAACCATTAAACCCAATCAGTCTTGTTCTTCAATGAGGGTGACAACTTCAGTGACACATCCCTTATTGGGCATCCCTAATGTCTTGGTAGTCAAGCACGTACCTCATAATTTTGCATTAATTCCCCATCTGTTGAATCATCAACTTTCAATACTATGTTGCCAGCACAGCACACGATTAGTAAATTTACGTCAGTCCCTCCTGCTCCATCCCCATTTACAAACCTTAAATCAGTCTTTGATCGACCTCAAACCCCTTTGGCTGTACCACCTTTGACAGTGCGTCTCGGTGTAAATACCATTCACGGTCTCAACATGTAACCCCCTAGTGGTGGTGACAATGCTGCCCAACCTAACCATGTGTAAGAAGGTCAGCAAAGACCTGTACCGGTAGGCTCATCCATCAAACCTGTACCATCCCATAGAACAGTGCTCTCTATGCCTGATTGTTCTATCCTTAAGCCCGTAACTTCAGCCCCAACCCGCGTTGACGCTAAAACATCCAAGTCAGAATTTGAAACCCGCTCTCAGAACGAGCCATGTAGTCGTAACCTTAAGACTTTACCAGTCAAAAAGGATGAGCCACACAAGGTTAACCTTAAGACTTTAGCAGTCAGAAAGGGACCCTATGTCCTGACAGCGGGTTTAGGGAAGGTCACACATGTAGAAATAACGCTGGAGCATAGAGTTTGTTTACAATTAACCTTGTTTGAGGTTCATGGTACCACGAACGTCATTTACTATATTCGTGCAGTTGTTTGTGGCATCACTTCAAGATTTTATTATTTTTTGCCAAGTCATTCAGCAGCAATTTTTCTATCAATCCCTTGTTTTAACTTCAAAGCATATATTTAATTTTTGCCATGATAAGTTCTCATATTGTAACTACAATCCCACTGGCATCCTTCAGCAAGTGCTGAAACATAGTAGAACTTTGCTAAAGTGAACTATCATTGCCTTACTTTCCAACGTTTCCCCTCAAGATGACATCCAAGACTCGTGGTCAGAATTACAAAGTCCACCTGGACCTAGTTTGTCTCTGTTTACCATTGAAACTAGTGGCAGAAAATTGTTTACGTTTTAATGCAGAGAAGGAAGTAGCTTTTCTCCCTTTCTCATTTTTCAAATGAAAAATATTCATAATGCCAGTTTCTTTATCTGTAAAAACATTTTATGTAGAATGTTGGATGTCAGACTGGAACTGGGATTCGCCCCCATAATTTTGAATTTGTCATTGGTCGGACTTGTTGTTGAACTTGACTGTTATTAGCTCACATTTTGCATGCTCTATCCTTTCCCCTTGGGTGGGAAGAATTGTGTAATTTACTTTTATTCATTTGATTACCCTGGCATTGTACACGTACAGTTAACACTGCTCATTTACTGATCTTAACGCTTCCATGAAGCATTGCCTCTGGGTTCAGTTTTCTCCATAATCACGTTCATATATAACTTATATTTGAAGGATTTTGATTAACGCTAACAGTGTTTTGTTAACTTTAAATGGACGTTGATGTGAAGAACGACTTCACTCACTTGTTCATCCATTAGGTTTATCTCACACGTACTAACTAGTAGTTGAATCACATTTGCCGGAACTAACCCCTCTCTCCTTTCTTTCTTCCTTTATCCCCAGGGTGTGAAGAATTTTTCTTCACTCTTCTTCCTTTTGTAGTTTGATCTCGCTCCCAATATTGTTGTTACCCCTTAAACTTTCGCTCCCACACTTACTTTATGTTTTATTTACAGAGAACATTGGGTGAACTGTTCTAAATCAACTGAACTCATAACAATAGCGTATGCTATGTTTGTGACGTCACAGCATAGAAACGCACAATAAAAGCCTTACGCCGGCGTATGATTGTTCTTTCCTTAAACTACGTGTGTCGAGATAAATTATTACACTGGTTTTTTATATAATTTTAATACTGCTGGCTTAATGCAGCTTCTATCTCTCAGTACCAACCCAGGTCTGTTAATTTTAAGATGTATGCCCATCGCACCAGCCCAATGCTAATTGCTCATTTAAGTTATCAATATTTAGTAAGCCAGAGTAGGTAGGATTATTATGTATGTATATTCCCTTAGAGCTGCAAGATTTCTCTAAGTATTTTGCACAAAATCCCGCCTCCTTCTCACTCCTTACAACGTTGCATTGCCCTGCCCTAAAATCCTAACATGGCACCTCCAATGTGTTACCCTACCAAGATCTCATACCCCAACATGAAAGAACGCCTCCTCGAATGATGCCGAGAAGCCCGAGAGAGGCGTGATGTGGGTAGGAAGGCCCGGTTCAGCAGTGCCACCTGTGGCAAGGGCGAACTGCTGAAAATCTACGCCATCCTGTTGGCTTCCTTGTACAGGTCGGCCTATCCTCACCATAGTCTGGACCGGAGGGAGCTTAGGCGGAAGTTCCTAGGAACTGTTCCGAGCAGAGCTGCGAGTTGGCTGGAACAGTCTCTGGCCACCGTTAATGTCTCCGCTGGCCGTCAAGCTACTTGGCAGGATGTTCCACACCTGTTGAGTGTTCTCGATGAGGCATCTCATCAGCAAAGCCAGAAGGCAGAGGATTTGGCCATCAGTCGTGTGGGACAGTCATGGCACAACTCGTATGCCGACAGGGTTGCCATGGCTGCTCTCAGCCGTTTGCCTGGACCTGACAGAGCATATTCACACACTCCTCCTCGACCTGTCCCCAAACCTGCACCTGTGGAAGTATGCCTGCCACCATCGCGCACCCCTGATAGGTCTCCTCAATTCCAGAGAAGGTACTGTGCATGGTGTCAAAAATCAGGGCATCTTATGGACAATTGTCGCAGGCGCCTCAACCTGTGCCTACGCTGTGGCTCGGTAAACCATCATGTCGTACAGTGTGGACGACAGGCGCCGCTTATAAGCAGATCACCTGTCCAGAACACAGCTAATGCCCACAGCCCTGGGAGGGAGACCATCTCTGTCCAGACTCCTTCAAGGTGGAGAGCAGTACCGGTGAGTGCTACTCCGACCCCGTCGTCCTATTCTGGATCAACCAGTAGCCGGGAGAGCCGAAATGGGAGCGAGTCCAGTGCTTATTCTCGGTCTGTGGAGAAGAAGAATAGGAAGAGCAAGAGAGCAAAGCCCAGGAAGTCAAGAACTGAGGAGTATCATAGGGCTTTAAACACCAGGCCTTCAATGTAGAAGATGGGGCTACATCGAAGGAGGGTGTGAGTGCTAGGGTGCAAACTCCTAGTATTCCGGTGACAGCCTCGGAAATCTTGATTTCCAAGATTACCCCTCAACCTGGAAAGATCACTACACATCTAATGGCTCTTTCAGGACTGGCCTGTGATAACCTGTCCTCAACATGGTCCAGAGCTTCTCCACCTGACTCCTCCAGAGAGGAAGCAGGAAATGAGGTTGTATTGAAAACCCTTCATAGGGTTAACCTGGCACAGTTGGCACCTGTACCACTCATGGTTATCCCAGTGACCATGTCAGATTTTCCATCAGGAGCATTGGATGCTCTCATTGACTCCAGAGCTGAGGTCAACCTCCTTTCATCGAGAGTAGTACAGGATTACCAGCTGCAGATGGTACCCAACACCATTGGTCTGAAGGGTTTAGGGCAAACAGGACCTAAGACCTTAGGTACTGTATTGTTGACCCCTATACTGCATGGAATGACATTCGCTCCAAATGTGTTCCATGTAGTGCCTTCAGGGACTATGGCTGAGCACGTAGTGCTTTGTTACCAGTTCTTGAGAGCAAATGGGGTAATAGTTGACGGAGCCAGAAATCGACTGAGCATTGGCAGTACTCCCCAAGAGCCTCTTTGGGAATAGTATGTCCCAATACGTGGAGCCTGTTGTCAGAAAGTGCTTTATGCACTTGAGGTCCACGCAGCCGATTCAATAAGGATTGCCAGTACTAGTTCCAGTTACTGTAAATTTTCCTAAGGGACTTGACACCTCTTTTAGGTGCCATGCTTGTCTGACCAATTGTTGGCCGGAAATGTATTATGATTGCGACATCATAACCCCCGGTCTGTCAAGGAAAGCTATAGCAATTCCTGGCATCCTCGAACTGAACGATGGAAAAGCCTCAGTTTTAATCAAGGGTTCATCTGAAGAAACTACCAAGATCAAGAAGGGCGATCTCTTGGGGAAGGCATTCACCATGGCAATGGTGGACGCTCCTCTATCCTGCCTGATAGCGTAGAAGTGTGACCTGACTCCTGAACCGAGCGTATTGGAAGAGATAGACAATCTTGCTATCTCCAACGAACTAGACTCTTCTCAGAAGGACCAGTTTCGCCAAATGATTCGACGTCATCTTCCGGTCATCAGTACTGGTGATGATGATGTGGAGAGTGCTCACGCACACCAATACGCATCCACCTGTATGAAGAGACGCCCATTTATCAGAGAGTTCAACGGTTTGCCAAACCCGTCGCTGACGCCATCAAGGAAGAGTGCAAGGAGTTGCATGAACTAGGTATTATTGAACCCAGCATCTCTCCTTGGTCTTCACCATGGTGTCCCTTTCTCAGCCACTGTTTTTTAGTATTGTTTTTTTCATTGCTTTTTTTTTCCTTTTACCTAATGCTCTAATTTTACTTATATGCAGCAAGATTAAGGCGGAGGAAAGATAAAAAGGAACTAAAGTTCTAGCTGGGTCCCCTTGCCCAGTAAAAATCAAGGGGTGAACTGTTCTAAATCAACTGAACTCATAACAATAGCGTATGCTAACTTTGTGACGTCACAGCATAGAAACGTACAGTAAATGCCTTACGCCGGCGTATGATGGTTTTATCCTCAAACTACGTGTGTCAAGATAAATTACTGCACTTGTTTTGAATATAATTTTAATACTGCTGGCTTAATGAAGATTTTATCTCTCAGTACCAACCCAGGTCTGATAATTTTAAGATGTATGCCCATCGCACCAGCCCATTGCTAATTACTCACTTAAATTATTAACATTTAGTAAACCAGAATAGGTATGATTATTATGTATGTATAATCCCTTAGAGCTGCAAGATTTCTCTTAGTATTTTTTTCATAAAATCCCGCCTCCTTCTCACTCCTTACAACGTTGCATTGCCCTTCCCTAAAATCCTAACATGGCACCTCCAATATGTTACCCTACCCTCAACAACATTCACATGTTTTGGAAGGTGAAGACAGGTGAACCCACCTGACTTAAGGGTCGATCCATTTGTACAGCTGCTCAGCTGGAGATAAGAAAGACGAGTGTGGGAACTATGCCAGCAAAACCCGATCTACCAAGAAGCGAGGATTCCAGGGGTGGGATAGTCAAGGGTGCAAACTAACCATTCCACAGCCATTTGTGAGGACAACTAAGGGCTCTTTTATTATTATTGTAAGGAGTGCAGGTAAAACATGTGACCACTAGTTTTTCCCTATTTTAGCTTAGACTAATTTTACTTGATTTAGGTTTAACTGGCTTTTACATATTTCGGGCTGAGTGCGTGGTATTGTGTGTACAAATTTTACATATAACTTTTGCTTCAGAGACTAGCATAGTCTTGGGTCACAGGGCCATGTGTCCAACCGCATTTCAATCATTAATCATTGCAAGAGACCTCGAGTCATGCATATTTTTATTGCCTTTTGATTTGCATTTCTTTTATTACATTTTGTGTTTGTTTGATCCTCTTTACTTGATGTTAAGATGTCCGTTTGTTTCAATATAAACTTGTGTATTAAAGCAAGATTAGGTTAATTACACCTCTGTGTATTTTTACTCCTTTATTTATTCGATTATGCCTTATATGAAAATTTAATCTCGGTACAGTATACCTGATATTTTGGAAGGAGTAAGTCTAAGTAACTTAAGAGTAATAGTCTGTTAGCAAGTGACTTAGTATTTAATCTCTATGCTTCGAAGGTAAAGATCCTTGTCTTTAACTTTACTACAATACATCACTGCTCCCATCCATTGCCATTGTCTCAACAATTACTTAACGTAATATTGCTGTCCAGCAACTCACTGGGGTCCCCGAGACGGAGCCGAAACAGAGCCTAATAGTGTAGATGACCTTAGACCTAACAAAGCTAGAGTAGGCCATCAAATTACTTTTATTTCACGTGTGGAGTGTTCAGGCCTCAGGACAGAGTACTGTTTTTTTTTTCTTTTTTATTTAGAGTGAAGGTATGTGAACTACGTCATCAAATTTATTAACAGGGTGTTTGTGGCTTCCGTGATAGTACTCGTTCTCCCCTGCTTATCTTTGCCCACTAACGTAGGGAGACTTTCCCGGAACAGTATGTTTCCACTCAACAGTTAAATAACAAAAACACATTTCTCCACAGCATCTTCTCCAGACAGGCCCTACAATTTTTAACATTGATTCCTTTCTTCGTTGTAACAATAATATTGTCAACTTTTTTTCTCCTTTTACATGTCTTTCACTGAAAAACAGAGTTCGCACTGTTGCTTCAACATGTCATAAGATTTGACAATGTCAATGTCTGACCAGTCCATTTGTGGCATAATGGAGTTTCGCGAGTCTGCCATCATAGTTATAGACACTTTTCTTGCATCAAGAATGTTTGTAAACAAAACAAAGCAAATGTCACTTACACTTTTACATATACATGCGCTGGCAAAACTGTCATGGCTGCTGCCATATTCCAGATTTAACGTGGTTTTTCATGCTGCTTTAACACAAAAATGCAGGAAGTTTCCGCTCTTTCACTGTTCAGTGGCTACATAACTGGTTCACTGTCATTTATTTTTTGCTTTGCTGCCACTATGTAATGATTTCAACGTCAGTTTAGGGACTTACTCAAAACACGTTGCTAGCTGGTCATTAGTTGTCTATTGTATGAGTCATGGGAGGAATGATACATAAAAATAGATCCTGACTGGACCACACATAATCATACGCATTAGGCAAAATAGTATACTGAATTTGTAAAGGTCTCTTTTCTTTACACTTAAAACCAAACTGGGTGGTTAGTTTACTTTTTACGGGAACTATTCTTAAATCAACCTCTTAATTCGGTTCTTAGTCAGGGGTTATGAGCAAAGCTCGGAAATAATTATTGGTGATCGAAATAATATAGGCCTACACTTTACAAAAATAAATATATTGTATAAAAAGTTAACAATTCAAAATTAATACCAAAATTAAATCACTCGAAGTATCAAATCTGAACTAGACCTCAGACTAAGATAAAAAGAAAGACTTAAAAAAAAATTATACAATCACTTGTTTCACCAGAAATTAATTCATGAAAATATATTTAATTTTGACAATTAATGAATAAATGACACTTTAACACTAGGAAAAAAAAATCAGAATTGCACTTAAATATACTTAACTGTCACTCGTATGAACTTAAGCTCACACAATGTTACCGAATGGTTAAGAAAAATTATTACACTTCACTGTTTGACCTAATTTCACAGGGTCAGTCACAAAGGCCAATTAATTTTTATAATATACTGGTACTCGCATATACACGGCACTTCTATTCACTTAATCCACAGAAATTTCAATGTTTCAAGAAACACTATTCATATTTGAGGGAAAACACTATGGACGCTGGAGAGGAAAACACTATACACGTTGGAGAATAGATACGTAGTGGCTGAATAGATGCTGGAGAGGACTGTCGGAAGAGGGCTCTTCTGAAGGTTAGGCTCAATTCTGTCTCCTCTGCATTACTAGGCCCTTAAATATTAACTTAATTCATTCTAGTAACTTCTAGTAAATTATTCTCGTAGCATGGGGGCATGGCTGTAGCGGTGTAAGGTTGCCAACTTAGTAATTTGAAGAAGGGGTACTATCATTCTTTAGAGAGATAACTCTCTCAGCTAACTCTGCCCACCTCCTCTCATAACATTAAAAAAAAACAACATTAAACTATAGTCTAGAACCTCCATGCCTTTTCCAACCACATGGAAACATAATGCAATGCTTAGCGTCTGTGTTATACAGCATACCTTTTAACAAAATTACATGACTTCGTAACAAAACTACGTGAAATGAAAATTTAATTGTTTAAAATAACGTAAATTTACATATACAAAACAATGAAAATACAACTAAAGGAATGATGAAAGTCTTATGTAATTTACATACATTACTTGATCTTCTGTGAGTGGAACTCACCTTACTAGCTGGCTATATATCTCTTAAATACACAAATAATATATGTGAATAAAATATTCTACTCTCATGAAGACCAGCTTCGTAAGAATATATACATATATATATATATATATATATATATATATATATATATATATATATATATATATATATATATATATCTACATATATATATATATATGTATATATATATATATGTGTGTGTGTATGTGTGTATATATATATATATATATATATATATATATATATATATATATATATATGTATACATATAAAATGGTCTTAAAGATGATTTAATGCTGATGCTTTGTAATAAATAGGTTGCATTACACGAGACAGGCACACCCACTATTTTAACTTGCAATCCATTTGTATTTGATTGCGTACACCTTCCCAGTGTCATTTTTGTTTAGTAGATTACGAAGATCCCCCATATGCTCCCTGGAACATCTCCCCAATAATTTCTGCAGTAGCCATGGCAGGAAAAGACCGACTGAAAGCAAGCACCTTCGGGAACATGAAAAATGGCGTGGTCTTGGGAGAAAGCTTACGAAACCACCACGGTTTCTTAAAACATGTTTCATAGCTCAGCAGCAACTGCACATGTTTACAGGTTCCCGTTTTGTCGGTGTGGCCACTGGCATATTATTCCTTACGTTTCAAATTGCGGCGGGAACCTCTTCACTACAACCTTCATGCTTGCCACGTTTGGTGTGGCAGAACCCTAAAGGATCAAATATCTTGGGGGTAACATGGAGAACATGCATTTTAGTTTTACTACATGAAAATGAAATGTATCATGAGTATTAGACTATTACAATCCACATAAATTAGGCTTAATATCTTCCTTTATAATATCTCATTTTACATAGAACCTAGAAGTTTCTAGTTATCCATTAAGAACCAATTTGGTCCAAGGAATAGGCTACATGCAAGAGATAAAACTTTACATTAAAGTAAGCTTCATTAACACTGCCATCATCTATAGGGCAACTATCCTTATCGGCCTATAAATTTTCATTTAACTCTTGTATATGATGTTCAATGATAACATTTAATAAAATCTTTTAGGTAGCATTATCAAAAGGAACATACAAAAATCTCATGAGCTTCATACCAGTTTCATCTTCCAGTAAAGAACAATGCACATCCTTATCTTCTTGTTTCATACTAACCTGTCAGAATGCCTTAGTAACATATTCAGGTAAGGTAAGGGGGCTATCTCCTAGAATGAATCAGTTCTTCCCCCAAGTAAGGATTGAGTGAATGGCCAGATAGGTGGCAATCTTATAAAGATATACCATTGTTAACAACAGGAAGAGGCATCAAAAATTAGTATTACTTTGGTGATAATTCTAGATTTTCTTATTGTAGGATGAGGTCCTGATAATTTGCTTTCCCGAGATTTCCCCCACAAAACATTCCTTTATACAATTAAATACTCAGTATTATTCTGTGTTAGCCAACATATCTTTCTAACCTAGAGTGCAATCTATCTGATATCCTCAAATAGGATTCATGATATTATGCGTAGCTGTCACACCTTTCCAAGGGAGGATTATCCCATGTATGCCATTAATGAATATCACACTATCATAAAACTCCTGTAAGGTAATATTTGACTATAAAGAAATTTCTAGTTTCTTAGGGTTAGTCCTTATTGCCTATTGATCCCTAAATTCATCTATTTCCTAATCTGAAACTCTCTAATTGGACATTTGAAATGAAGTTCAAAGACTTAGTATGCTAAACACCAGAGGGAATACAGTCAAATGCCGGATTTTGAGCTATGAGTTCTTCTACTTGTAGTGCCAATGGGTAGAATGAAATGTCAATATGAATCCAAGCCTGCTAACATTTCATTATCTAAATAGCAATTTTTCTACTAATAGTCGGGAAGTTGTATATGACAAAATACATTCTGCAGATCACTTAAAACACCTAGTCTAAATTAGTGTCGAAAAATCTTAAGAATCTCAATAGCTGTCAGTAGATAGGATAAATGGTTGCTATCAAGTAATTCTAACTCATATATGATACTTAGTCTAACATTAGATGAATTATCACCTGCAAATGTTGAATATGAAATAGACTAGCTGAAAATCCACTTAAGTTTGCATGATTTTACCAGCTTACTATTAATATGTGTTCTATACAATCTACTGTGAAACGGAATACTTACTTCCAAGGAAGACCATTAGATCCTGCAACAAGAATAGTACACATTTCACCATTGGAGGTAACTTTATGGAGAGTAACACCAGCATGATAAACTGACGTTTTGTAATCATTATCATCATTTACATTTTTAAACCCGTGTTCACCTGTATCTTGAATAGGATCATCACTCTTATTGGCATTTAGTTCGACACCATACATCAAAATAAGTTTAGCCTATGGGGAATAAATGTAGCACAACACCCACTAGCAATATAGCATTTACCTAAACGCTTAACACAGTTTGGTAGCCTTAGTTTTTTCAGCATACTCCAGTCCACTCAATCATGATAGCTGTAATTTAAAACAATTTCAAATGATAGTTGAAGAGCTGAATGAGACTAATAAATCTTCAAACTTCTTGATTATTTCAGTTATTCTCTGAAAGGATGAATGCAGGATTTCAGCTTGTTTGGTATTCGTTATAAAGGATTATGGAAAGATGAGTGCTTGACAATAGATGTATTCTCTAGCTCACTGAGGCAGACTCTAATTTGAAATTCAAGGGCCCAGCCGCCCAACCGCCATAGGCATGACATAATGAAGACGTCACTACAATAACAGAAAATGGAGTTCATTATAGTTAAGCTGAACTAAAGTAATATACAACAATTGCTCCTCTCTAAATGTAAACACAAAATAAAGAAATATTATAATTGAAGAATAACCTTGGCAATCATTACAATGAGCACACACTATAATATCATTAATATTCATCATAACCATAACGTATCACAGGTTTCCTATTTCTAGCTGAGCTCCTGATAGGAGGAGCATATGTTACAGGAATATCACTAGAGACCCTAATAGCTGGGACACTTATGTTATTGTGAGGCGTAACATTAGAAGGGGACCCAACAGCAATATAAGGTTGCACTATTTGTTGATGAGAACGTAAATTATTATAAGATGATACACAACGGGACTCATTATTGATACTTTCCTTTCGTCCCCAACCTATAATTAACAATAGTTGATTACAGTTTCGTTTCCATATGAAATCTAATTCCTGAACATGAACATTATACACATTTACACCTAATTTCCGAAGCAATTGTACCATGAAACCATTTCGGACCATCTCTCAGGTGTGAGAACTTTATCACTTACCTTAAATTAATTTATCGGTTTGAATTCACAAGATGGTTTATTATCATTATATTTAGGGTTTATTCTATCTTTGACCGATACAAACTTTCTATTATTAAGGAACACTGATGGGGGAATGTTATTAACAGAATGTGAAACAGTGCCATAATGGAATAAAACTTGAGCCAAGCGTGCTTTGAATGATTCACAACTTTGATTTTTCTTAAGCAAATCTTTTACAACCCTTACCCTCCCCCCTCTCTGCTTGACCATTACTTGACGATGAATAGGGAAGAGTTATATGAATAATACCATTGTCCTCCAGAAACTGTTTAAATTTACTGTTGGTGAAACACGAAGCATTATCTGATACGAGAGTGTCACGCAATCCATTATGTGAAAAAAACCAAAAGCAAATTGTCAATTGTTTCATTTGCAATCATACTATGCACTTTTTCCACTTCTACAGTATATACTTACCAAGTGCATCTACAACAATAAGACATGTATGATATTCATAGAAAGAAAAATGGTCTATATATACACGAGACCAAAGCCTCAGTGGAGTAGGCCATGCTATATAACTATATAACATATAGATTCTTACTTGAACAGACTGACACAACTCACAATTTTTAGCCAGCCTTTCAACTTCATGATCAATGTTAGGGTACCAGATAAGAGAGTGCACTAAAGACTTCATACTACTTATTCCTGGATGGCCTACATGCAATTTCTCTAATACCATTTGTCGTATAGAATGGGGAATTAAAATACAGCCCTTCATAATAGACATATCCTTCAGAACGTTCTTATATGGCAACAAGTTAGACTTAGCATTGATAAAAACATCATATTTTATACTTGGTTTCAATTCAGATAAACTTTCATCCTTATCTGTCTCTTTTTGAATTTCAACACTGGTTATATTTATATCCGACAGGGAATATACGGTAAAGATTAGTTCATATGGCTCACAATCATGACCGTATTCAGGTAGAGACAGTCTACTTAAACAATCACTGTTACAATATCTGTGCCTTTTGAATATTCAGAAAAATAATTAAACTGAGGTAGTCTTAGATACCAACACTGTAACCTAGCAGAACATGGGAAAGGCACAACTGCTGTATGGGAGAACAGTTTATGCAACGTTGTTAATCATTCCTAATGATGAATTTTGAACCACAAAAAAAGAAAAAAAATCTTTTCACACCCAAACACCACAGACAATGATTCTCCTTCAAGATTTGAGAAATTATGTTCCGCATTGTTCAGAGTATGTGATGCAAATTTTACTGGCAGCCACTGAGAGTACATATCTTTACGTTGCATCAGTACAGCAGTAATCCCATATCCTGAACTGTCTGTTTCCAACAAGGTTTCATAACCTGGATTATGCGACTGTAGAACGGTATCAAAGCACTTCTGTTGTTCTTTATTCCATACAAATCTTGCATTTTTACGCAATAAGCTATAAAATGGTGCAAACTCGTCAGTGAAATTAAGAATAAACCATTTATAATAGTTATAAAGTCCCAAAAATGCATGCAATTGCTTTAATTCATTGGGTGCAGGGTCATCAACAATGGAACGAACTTTTCCATGGTCAATATTCCCGCCGGCCCCCATACTATTGAAAATATCCCCTAAATAATGCACCTCATCTGTAAAATGGGAACATTTATTGTTATTAACTTTGATACCAGCATCCTGAAGAGTATTCAATACTCTCCTCAAGGTTACCGTATGCTTATCAACATTAGGAGACAAAATAAGTAGATTATTCTGGTAAATAATCACATCATTAATGTCATTCAGTAACTTTAACATGCATGACTGGAATATACCGGGACTAGTCAGTAAGCCAAATGAGAGGTAATTGAATCGATACATCCCTTCACAAGTGTTAAATGTTGTATATTTTTTAGATTCTTCATCTAACAGCAACTGTGAAAATGCATGTGCCAAATCAATTTTAGAGAAAACTGTTGAAGAGCCAACTTTGGCAATGACCTCGTCAATAGAGAGTAATGGAGTACGTACTGGATCAAAGAATTTATTCACTGTAACTGAAAAATTCCCACATATTCGAATGTGATTCTCATCCTTCATAACATTTACTGTGGGTGGAGCCCAATCACTATTATATTACCTCAGATATTTTGCCACTAGCAATTAACCTGTCAAGCTCTTCTTTTACCTTAGTTTGTAAACGTAATGAAACAGGTCAAGCTCTTGCAAAACATGACCTTGCATCAGACATGACATTAAAAGAGACGATATGTTGGACGTCAGACTGAAATTCATCACCTAAATATGTTTTGGATTCAGACTAAATTCTATTCTGGACGTCATCATATTTACTCACATTTACATAATATACCTTATCAGAATGTTGCATAACATCAGGTAACACAATTTTAATATCCATCTTTCGACATAAATCCCTACCTAACTGATTAACATTATTGGAATTTACATTCTAGACTAAAGTTTAATTTTTTTTCTTTAATGTTACGAGAGGAGATGGGAGGAGTTAGTTGAGAGAGTTGCCTCTCCATAGAATGATAGTACCCCTTCTTCAAATGACTAAGTTGGCAACCTTACGCCGCTACAGCCATGCCCCCCCCCCCCCCCCCCCCCCCCGCTACAAGAATTATTTACTAGAAGTTACTAGAATGAATTAAGTTGATATATAAGGGCCTAGTAATGCAGAGGAGACCGGGATCCAGCCTAACCCTCAGAAGAGCCAGCGTCTGACAGTCCTCTCCAGCATCTATTCAGCCACTATATATCTCCCCTCCAAAATGTATAGTATTTTCCTCTCCATCGTGCTTAGTGTTTTTCTCATATATGAATAGTATTTCTTCAAACATTGAAATTTCTGTGGATTAAGTGAATAGAAGTGCTGTGCATATGTAAGTACCAGTATATTATAAAAATTAAATGACCTTTGTGACTGGCCCTGTGAGAATAGGTTAAAGAGTGAAGTGTAATTATTTTTCTTAACCATTCGGTAACATTGTTGTGAGCCTAAGGTCATAAGAGTAACAGTCAAGTATGTGTAAGTGTAATTCTGATTTATTTTCTATAGTGTTAAAGTGTTATTTATTCATTAATTGTCAAAATTAAATATTTTTATGAATCAATTTCTAGTGAAACAAGGGATTGTATAATCTTTTTTTTCTAAAGCGTCTTTCTTTTTGTCTTAGTCTAAAGTTTAGTTCAGATTTAATATTTCGAATGAATTAATTTTTGTAAAATTTTGAATTATTAACTTTTTATAGAATATATTTATTTTTATGGAGTGTGTATTATTTCGATCACCAATAATTATTACAGAGCTTTGCTAATATCGCCTTCCTAAGAACCGAATTCAGAGGTTGATTCACAAATAGTTCCCGTTAAAAGTAAACTAATCACCCAGTTTGGTTTTGAGTGTAAAGAAAAGTGACCTTTACATATTCAGTTTTTATATATATTATTGTCTGGGAGTTGCGTATTATTCTCAGAGCTCGAAGGTTTTTTCTCTTGTGTATCAAATTATGTAATATAAAGTAGGTGAGTTTTGGAGCTCGGAAATTTACGTATATATACTGGTGTGTATATATATATATATATATATATATATATATATATATATATATATGTATATATATATATATATATATATATATATATATATATATATATATATATATATATATATATATATATATATATATATATATATATATATATATATATATATATATATATATATATATATATATATATATATATATATATATATATATATATATATATATTTAACAGTTCGCTAATTTGTAATAGCCAGCATTCTACTTTGCCTGATGCGTATGATTATGTGTGGTCCAGTCAGGATCTATTGTTTTGTATCACTTCTCCCAAGACTCATACAATAAACAACTAATCACCAGCTTGCAACTTGTTTTGAGTAAGTCCCTAAACTGACGTTGAAATCATTACATAGTGGCAGCAAAGCAAAAAGAAAACGACAGTGAAACAGTTATGTAGCCGCTGAACAGTGAAAGTCCCAAAACTTCTCGCATTTTTGTGTTAAAGCAGTATGAAAAGCCACGGTAAATCTAGAGTGGGGCAGCAGCCATGACAGTCTCACCAGTGCATGTATATGTAAAAGTGTGAATGACATTTGCTTCGTTTTGTTTACAAACAATCTTGGTGCAATAAAAGTGTCCATACCTATGATGGCAGATTCGCGAAACTCCATTATGTCACAAATAGACTGGTCAGACATTGACATTGTGAGCTCTTATGACATGTTGAAGCAACAGTGCGAGCTCTGTTTTTCTGTGAAAGACATTTGAAAGTAGAAAAAAAAAAAGTTGAATATATTATTGTTACTCACAACGAAGGAAGGAAACAATGGTAAAAATTGCGGGGCCTGTCTGGAGAAGATGCTAAGGATCCAGATAAGGTGTGTGAGAAGTTTCCCGAACAGATCAAACCCAGGAAAAACTTATGAGGGGTGAAGCTCTTCCTACAGAAGTTCAAACAGCAGCCAAACATTGATGGTTTCTTATCACAATTAAAGTTGCACATTGAGAAGTGTAACTTTGACGAGGGTGACAAATACAAACACCACTTTATCAAGCAAATAATCGCAGGGACACGTGACTCCGAGTTGCAGAAGGAGCTTCTATCCTAGGACCGTAACCTCACGATGGATGAAGTGATCAATCCTGGCCGTACACATGAGGCATCTGTGGACCACATGAGAAACTCACAGAAGCTAAGGGTACCACCACAGAAACCGTATGGAGCATGCAGAAAAATCCGAGACAGAGGTCGTGTTACTGGTGTGGACTCAGTCATCCAAAAGACAAGTACCCAGCCCACAGGATGGTTTGCAACAAATGCAGTAAACAGAACTACAGGGGGATGCATACCTCTCAAAAGGCAAGAAAAAACTAAGAGACAAATCAAGCATGAACAACAGTCCAGAGCACCTAAGAAGCCACAGGACCATTGCAAGAAGACTCATTGCAGGAAAGTCCATGCCATCACCCAGGACGATGCCAACAACGATGAGGAAGAGTAAAAATTTAATATATCACGATTGACAGCATCTCCAGGGACATATATGATGAAGTTTTCGCTCATGTCGACATACAGATCCCCGAGAAATCCCGTACTACAGAGGACCTGAATGTGAAAGTCAACAGCGGCATGCAGGGTGATGTACTTCCTCTCTGCCTATTCCGCTAAATGTGTCTAACACAGGAACAGAGCATGGGTGAGGCCTATCCTAGTGCCTTGATTTGCCATGTCTCAGTCCTAACAGCCTACAACGGGACATGGATCCCACACCACAGCATCCTGGAGCTGAACTGTTGCTTTGGTTACGCACAACATGTAGTTTTATATTGCAGAAGACAGGCCAGCTCTCCTAGGTCTCCCAAGTGCCAGAGAGTTGAGGTTAGGGACACTATACTATGAACTTAAGCAGATCACCCAAAACAAGCCTTGAGACCGAAACTAAACTCTGTTCAGTACCCTGAACAATTTGACCGCATGGGAATTTTCCTGAGGATGTACCACATCGTCATCGAGAAAAAATTCACTCCAGTGATCTACGCACCGCGCAAGTGTCAGATACACGTAAAAAAAAGAGGTGAAGTCAGAACTGGACATGATGGTAAACCAAGGGATTATCAAGACAGACAGCAAACCAACCGACTGAGTAAGCAGCCTAGCATACAGCTGGAAGAGCAACATTCAGTTGAGGATCTGTTTAGACCCTAAGGACTTAAACAAAGTCATCAAATGTAATCTCCACCGTACCCCTACCCTTTAAGAAATGACCTATAACCTCTCAGTGGGTGAGTTTTACTCCAAGATGGATACCAAGAACGGGTACTGGTCGGTCAAGCCGGAGGACCAGAGGCAATGATTAACCATATGCAACGCACCATTTGGGAGGCATTGTTTCATCTGTATGCCCTTCAGCTTAAGGATGAACCAGGAAGTGTTCCAGCAGAGGATAGACAAGATCCTTGAGCAGTATTTGGGTATAAACAGCATTGCCAACAACGTCGCAATTTTTGGTAAGACCCAGGAGGAGCACAACGCAAACGTACACAACCTGATAAGGGTAACATCTGAGAAGGGTCTGGTCTTTCACAGCTCAAACTACTGTATCCACCTGGAAAGCATACAATTTTTTAAATTTGTCTACTGACGGCACCCCTCAGAGAGCTACAGAAAAAAGACAGTGACTTCCAGTGTGGATACCGAGCCATCATAAGTGCTTCCAGGAGATCAGAGACACGTTGTGTAACCTCACAACATTTGCTTTTTTTCACCCAAACAAGAAAACTAGTATACAAGTGGACACGCTTAGCCATGGGCTAGGGGCAGTACTGCTCCAATACAGCAGAGTAGTAGCTTTTGCATCGAAATAACTGACACCAACTGAGCAGTGGTATGCAGACATCAAATGTGAACACTTGATTGTTGTATTTGTCCGCAAGAGATTCCACACTTACATCTACTGTATAGTAAGCCAGTCGAATTCAAGAGTGACCACAAGACACTCGAAATAATCTTGCTCAAGAATCTGACAGCAGATCCACCACCTCTACAGCATATGCTACTGCAACTGCAAGAATCTTACCTCACCATAAGGTGAGGTCATACAGGTGATTCTTTCCAATGGTCTATCTTGAATGTCCAACACTCGGAACAACCCGCCGATTCAACTCGACATGAAGGTCCATCTCATCCAATTCAGCATGGAGAATACACAGAATGAGACCCGTAACTAGCAGCACTAAAAGCGTTCATCATCAAAGAATGGCAGGAAAAACAGAGGGAACCACCATCACCGTTACGACCCTACAGTGCATACAGGGATGAGATGCCAATAGAAGACTCTCTGGGTTTAAAAGGTGAATGCATCGTGATACTGGCACCCATGCAGAAAGAGTTTCTACATGCAATCCATAGTGGGTACCAGGGCCAGGAAAAGGGGAAGCTGGGCGTTTTTTGGCTAAACATCAACTGTAACATTGATCGGAGATCACAGCCGAAGGAGACCCTCCAACCACATAAGATTCCAACCCGTGCATGGCACGTGCTGGAAATGTACTTGTTTCACTTCGAAGGTCGAAATTATTTATTAATTGCTGATTATTATTCCAATTACCCCTTTATCAGGAAAATTACCGGACCATGTATAAGCCAAGGTGTAGTCGATACCACGAAGCGACTCGTGGTAGAACAATGAATTCCAGGAAAGATCATCAGCGATAATGGCCACCCCTACATAAGCGAGCAGTACCGGAACTTTACCAAGTCTTGGGGCATTGACCACGTAACTTCAGCCCCGTATCCCACTTAGTCCAATGGTTTTGCCGAATGCTGTATACAGACTGTAAAACATACACTCCAGAAGGCCATGAACGCCATTACTGACCCTGAACTGGCATTATTAAGTCTACGAACAACACCATTAGAACACCAACTCCCCAGTCCCGCAGAACTTCTGTACCATTGTAAACTCTGAAGCACCCTTCCAGTAAGGATCAGAAACCACACGCCACTGAAGATGCGATCTACCACTGGCTCCAAGACCAACAACAGAACCAGAAACAGCAGTTTTACAGCCTAGCAACAACAGATCTACCTCTGCTAATTGAGGGACAGTAGGTATACATCCAGAACCAACTCTCAAAGAAATGGGATGAAGCAACCGTAAAAGAGAAGGCGTCAGAACCTCTCTCGTACATTGTCATGACACTCACGGGAAAACTTTTCCATAAAAATCGGAAACATTTCCGTGACGACAAATCAACTGCAGCCTAGCCTCAGGGATCAACTGCTTCTGAGACCCTTGACACCAAGCTCGACGCCGCAGCACCAAGCTCCATCAGTGCCCCCAACCGCAGCCGTGTCTGGAAAGCCCACAGATCCACCACCATACACGACCCAACCAGCTACTGGTACTACAGGGACATTGAGATCCAGCAGAAGTGTTAAGAAACTGAAGAGATATGAACAATGAACTGTATATTATGTGAATGTCATCTTAATGATTAACACAGCTGGTACTGTATTGATGATGCAATGATGTTAGTATAATGAGAGTGCTATTATTTAAAATGTGTGTTAAAATTGTCTGATGTAACATGGCTGGTGCTGTGTTGATGATGCATAGATGTTCTTATAATGAGAGTGATATTGTCTAAAATGTATGTGCTAAAATTGTCTTATGTAACACAACTGGTGCTGTGTTGATGATGCAATGATGTTCTTATAATGAGAGTGATACTGGGTAAAAATCTCTAGTATTATTCTATATCATGGTTCAGATAGTGATATCATGTCAAAATATCTAGTATTCCTCTTCGCTATTTGTAATAATTTTTCAATTTCTTAATTACTTCAGTTTATTTTGTATTCGTTATAAAAGGTTATGGAAAGACGAGTGCTTGACAAGAGATGAATTCTCTAGCTCATTGAGGCAGACACAATAGGTTTCAATATTTGAAAGTAGCTTTGTGTCGCATGCGTGGTAACTAATAATGATATGGTTTTAGTATTTCAGAATGTTCTTATTTACATTCAAAAATGTTCTTAAAGAAGGGGGATGTATCAGTTCAGTGATTTATATTAGCCAGCATATTACTTTGTCTAATACATATGAATAATAGACAACTAATGAATAGATAACAACTTATGTAAGTCCCTAAACTGACGTTGAAATCGTTACAATATATATATATATATATATATATATATATATATATATATATATATATATATATATATATATATATGTGTGTGTGTGTGTGTGTGTGTGTATATATATATATATATATATATATATATATATATATATATATATATCCATACATATATATATATATATATATATATATATATATATATGAATGTGTGTATAGAGAGAGAGAGAGAGAGAGAGAGAGAGAGAGAGAGAGAGAGAGAGAGAGAGAGAATTTCCAACCAAGAGCTTTGAAAGATAACGGCATGAAATTTAAAAGATTTAGTAGGGAAATTTTAATTGAAAATGTTTTGTATACTGTATAATTATGTTTGAACAATATAATTTATGCGAATACTAGTTAATTCTGAGGGTAAAGTCACAATAAATTTTCATGAAAATTTTCATATTTTAAACGATCGTATTGTCCGATAGGAAATAAAGGTTGTTTATTGTTAGCTGTTTTTTCTTTTTTTTTTTTTTTTTTTTTTGAGTCCAACTTTCAGTATTGCTAGCAAAGAATCAAAAGACACTTGTGTCACACATAAATATTCATAAGATTTACCTTCATACAAACGAGACGTACAATATAAATGATAAAATTCACTTTTTTTCCCTTTTCTGTTTAATAAAATCATGAATTCAAACTCCATTGTATAATCTATTGTCCAGTTCAGCAATGATATTTTCAATCAGAAGCAATTTCCTACTCAAACGCTATAGTATCTTGTTAACAAGTTAGTATTTATTCGACTGCAGAGTGAGGGAGGACTAAGGAGGCATGAGAGGTGCGGCGGTTCTGGTGTGGTCGTACATCGTTTTGTTGCTGCCTTGCCGCCGAAGTCGTGCCTCTACCTCGAAGCTCGTTGCATTCGGTGTGGCCAAACCCTTAGGTTTCTCAAGTTTCTTTGCTATGTATGATCCAATACTTTCCCAAGAGCTTTGGAGGTTATATTTTCAATCGAATGATTTACTGTCTCAAGAAATATAAGTTGAATTACAAATGTGAGATGAGCGTCACATATTTAAAGTCTTAGAAGTTATATTTCAGACACACCATGGAGTAGCCTTGGTAAGTTGGAACTGCCTGCTAATTGAGAGGCCTTAAAGAAGGGTTACTGGATTGTGCAGCCTATATATTTGAATCCCTTTGCAAGATGGTTTTTATTAAGATATCACTGGTGGCTCCCAGATCTAGAACAGCATCTGTTCAGACTTTTGGCTGTTACATGTTAAATGTTAGTTAAAAAAAAAAAAGTTTTATGCATTTAAGTAAAGCCGTTTCTCTGATGTGTTGGACTGGCTCTCAGATCACCCTTGCATGGTGTTATTACATAAATTAGAGTTATCAATATTGTGTTATGGAATCTGAGAAAGATTCAATTTTACATATTAAATGTTAATATTAAGATTAAAATATTGTAATGGTTTGTAACTAAAAAGCGTTGTTAATTTCTTGAACAAGAGGTAATGGTAAATTCTCGAAAGTCTTGTATTCGACGGATGTGTATATTGCTGATAATCCTTCAGGAATTTTCAAGAACTTTATAGTAAATAGGTCTAAGAATTATGTATAGGAGATGGGAGACAAATTAAGCAGAGACTAACATGGACCATCTTTCAGTAAACATATGCTCTCCTGGAAACATTTCTGTGACACCTGTAACGAAATTTGTATTTTACAACGCTATTAGTTTTTAGAAGCAACCAAGGAAACCTTGGAAGATCAAATATCATCAGAAACTGTGTTTCTGATTATCATCTACTACATATGAAGCTATGTCTTGGATAATTCTTCAAAATCCGGCGCTGAGTTTCGTCATCGACTGAGTCTCACATTATAGAGACTTATAAATCCTAAGCCTGCATAACATTACGACGAATTTCTGTAAATTGCTAGTAATAGGTGAACTGTATTTTATGAATCTTGTAAAATATTGTAAATATTATTCATTAGATATAGTTAGTATTATGTCTGCTGTCTATTATTTTCTTTTGCTGTTACTATTTATCTACATTATCATGTTAAGTTAATTATTAATGTAATAAAACATTGAAGTAGAAGTTACATAATCCACTTTGTGATATAGCTGACCATAACACCTGATGATTTCTATAAATGGAAACCCTTTATTGCAAATAGGGGTAACAAAAGCCAAGTTTTAACTCATAGATGGTTGTGTGACGGGCCGAGAGAGGAGTTGTGAAGTTAAAGGCAGATTGGAAACGACTGAGCTATATATTAAGGAACACTCTTCTTTATATACAAAACCTCAAGGCAACAGGACATAACATGTTCGAGAGACAGACAATGTTCAGAGCAAAACAGCAGACATGAATTTTCATGTTCGTTTGAGTGCGAGGGAAGAGCGAAGATACAAGCATATTATATACAAAAGGCATTATGTACAATTGTGTGACACACGGTTGGTACATGGCTCCCCCTCTAAAAATGACATACTGAACATGTTAAATAGGTGCCCTGAATCTGGAGAGGTAGTAGTAAAAACTGCGCCGATTAGCAGCACTGAGTGACTGTAGAAGTCGTTGGTTGGGGTGCGAGCGATTGGTGGATGGTGGTTGGCTGTGTTGCCGCTCCGGCTCGTCACGGGGTAGGCGAGTGTGTCCTACAGCATTCATAGGCGTGTGTGTCCTACGGTATTCATAGGCGTGTCCTACAGCATTCATAGGCGAGTGTGTCCTACGGCATTCATAGGCGTGTGTCCTACGGCATTCATAGGCCTATGGCATTCATAGGCGTGTGTCCTACGGCATTCATAGGCGTGTCCTACGGCATTCACGTCAGCTTCGGTTGAAGTTGAATAGGTGTCCTCTTCGTCACGAGTGGAGGCGTTGATGGAGGTTTGAAAGTCATGAAGGGGGTTCACATCACGAGGAAAGCCGTCTGCGTCAGGTTGCAGGCGAGTGATACTGGTCATTTTCCCGAGGGTGAGCGAAGCCCTTTGGTCCCCCAACGGTTGTTGAAAGAGCTGAAAAGGCGTTGCTATACGGGCGGCTGGCCACGGCGAGTACTGCTGCAGAAGGTATGCGTTGACGGCGTCATAGTAACGGTGAGAGGTGGAGGGGGGGGGGAGGCGGGAGGAGCGAGTCACTCCGGGGTCACCAATGTGACGAAGGAGGGAGAAGGTTGTGAACTCAAAGGCAGGATGCAATAGACTGAGTTATATATTAAGGAACACTCTTCTTTATATACAAAACCTCAAGGCAACAGGACATAATATGTTCGAGAGACAGACAATGTTCAGAGCAAAACAGCAGACATGAATTTTCATGTTTGTTTGAGTGCGAGGGAAGAGCGAAGATACAAGCATATTATATACAAAAGGCATTATGTACAATTGTGTGACACACGGTTGGTACAGTTGTATGTCTTCTATCAATAAGGAATCGATAACTTCCATGAATAAATTTCTTGGCGATTTTTGCATTATGAACTTTTGGTGAACAGTTTATGGCTGCATGATCCTCCTTGGCCGGATAAACCCTTAACCTTTACTCTTAAATGAAAAGCCTTATTCTCTACTACAGAAGAAGTAGGCCTATAAGGATATGGTGTGTGATGCTGTAAGTTCTCCTTCTCCATTGTTTAAATTTACCCATCAGAGCCACTTAAGTAAAGCACAGGGTACAATTGCTTGGATTTTGAAATTTATAAATATCTGTAAATTTAATACAGCTAAAATCTTAGGTGATCTAATTACTGATGTATTAAGAAAAGCAAAATAAAAAACAATTGTGTACAGACTGATGTATATGCAGTGGAGATTAATGCATTAATGAGGAATAAACCTCAGTCGAAGAGGTTAAGCTCATGTCTATTAGATCCGATTTTATATGAACAAGATTTATTGAGAATCAAGGGTAGTCTAAACTCTAAAGTATGCAGATTTGATATTTGAAAAAAAAAAAAAAAAAAAACTGTAACAAATAATACCCATTCAGAAAAATTACTCGTCAGCTTTCACCCTTTATTTCCTGGGCATGTAAGTTTATTTCTGTTATGTCTTCCATAAGAGGTAGTTTTTTTCATTATAAAAATTAAAAAAAAAACTGTCTGTCACAAGTATTAGGTAGATAGAAATGATTCTAGGGCATATAGCTAGTTTGTAGCTCCTCTTCCAGAATTAAGATTGAAGTCTGCACCACTATTTGCAGTAACTGGTAATTGCCTTGCTGGACCTGTTCTATGATGATTTTCCCTCAAAATTTGTATCATCTACTTTTTACATCTGCAGTGGTTCTATCCATTCGTTTAAAAATTACTGATTTAATTAAGGTTTCTGATTGTATGCTAGCAATTCTTAGGTTTGTTGTACGTTGGAGCCTTCCATTCATGCTTTATTCAGACAAGGGAACACTCTAAGAAGCAATTTCCTGGTATCTGACAGATGATTGTAGCAACCACAACCTTTGTGTTATAGGTATTGATTCCTCATTGGAAATCTATATTTTTGCGATCTGTGGTGGGAATGCTTGATGAGGTCTATGAAGTCTGATCTTTGGTGGTAATTTTATCAATAGAAGTGAATTAGAAACATCTATAATTAAAGTATAAGCTTGTGTGAAGTCAAGGTCTTTATTATATGTCAGTGATGAGACTAATTCTCCTGTTCCACTGCCTTCCTCTCATTTCCTTGTCAGGTAAATAATACGGTATTAAACTCATGTTACATTTCAGTAAGGGACTTGAGTGCTAAGGATAATTTAGAAATATAGGAATTGTGGGGTCATAACTACCTTGGGAAATTACCCTCTGTTGTTGTAGGTCTTACTACCAATTGTAATATCAAGGAAAGTTATTTAGTTTTATTCAGCAAAGACCAATTTGCCGGATTAAAGTGATACCTGGATATAATAGTAGAGTTATCTCCTGGCAAAGTTGGGCTGCTTAGACGTTTGATTGTAAAGAACTCCAAAAGATTAATTGATAGGCCTATAAAAGAACTACATTACTTTGAAATTTCAAATGCCAACTCTGATGTAGCTAAAACCATGCAAATACTCAGGTCTAATTTTCCCTGTATGTAATTGAGTGTTGCATAATTACGGGTTATTTAATAAGAACTCCTAAAAGGTTAGGTTTTTAATCCCCCATTTTGAAAAAATATTTATTTAATTTTAAAGCTTTTTGAATTTACAGTATAATAAAAGATTAGTTACGTTTACAGTGTACTAAATTGTATGACTTTTACATTTCGAATAATGTTCACCCAATTGTATTGTGATCCAGTAAATTTCTTTTTGGAATAATATGGATTTGTAAAGACATAATTCTTTCGGATTTTAGTTCGCCAAATCCGAGTTTTATACATATCATCTGTTATTCGCACTTGCTACGGCCTGCTTGTATATACTAATAAATGTAGATTTTTCCGGCCTTTCAGCTAATACCGCATATTGGCGAGAGACAGCACAATGAGCACTGAGATACAGAGTTCAACCGATCCTGCGCCCAGCAGTACATCCGCGACACAAACGCCACCCGACGCCGCTAGGACACAATCATCGCCCAGCCCGAGCATGAAGCTGCCGCATTCTCACCAAAAAACAAAGCATCATGGTTCCTTCGGGCAGATGTGCTCTTCAGGGTAGTACGAATGATGGACAGGGGAGCCAAGGCCGACATCATCCTGTCCTCTTTACCCGAGGATGTCTTCGACCGGATCTCCTCCTGGCTGGACGCACGGTCAGGTCGGGTGGACTACGACGAACTGTGAAAGAAACTCCTCGCTACATACTCTCTCTCCATTCCCTGAAGACCCAGCAAGTCCTTGACCTAATAAACTAACCTCTGAGGGACAACTCGCCCATGGAGGCCTGGGACGAACTGGTGGGCCTTCTGATGCTCCCAGAAATCGATGCAGATGGACGACGAAAAGAGATCTGCTTATCCAGGTAGGTCTTCCTGTGTCGCCTACCTCACGATGTTAGGGCCCAGCTCGCTGACTCGGTCACACTTCTATTGGAGGACCTGGTACAAGAGGCCCAGAAGCTACAAAAGGCCTCTCGGTCCTCTAGGAACACAGCACAGCCAACGTTCATCCACATGGTCGAGGAAGAGAACGACGACGCAGACTGGTTGGACGGAATGAATGGGCGAGAGGTTAACGCAGTGCATCGGAGAAGACCACCGCCTCAACAGATGAAGAAAGCTAATCCGTCCTGGTGTTATTTTCACAAGACCTTGGGAAAATAAGCCATGAAGTGCAGGCCCCCATGCAAGTTCCCAAAAAACTATGACGGTGGCCACCCACACCATCAACTGTGGCTGCCTGCTAGCACTGCAGGACCCCAACAGGTGGAGTTCTACCTCAGCGACACTGTGTCAGCCTGGATGATGATGGTCGACACCGGTGCCCTGCAATCAACATTCCCGCCTACGAAGGAGGACCACAAAAACCATAGCAACCCTACCACCCACTTGGTGGCTGCCAACAGCAGCCCCATCCGCTACTATGGGACCAGGACATTGGAGATCTCCATCATGGGACACTCCTATACCTGGCCCTACGCCATCGCCGATGTCAGCCGCTCTCCTCTGGGAGCAGAATTCCTGTCCCACCGCGGACTGCTGATGGACGTCGCCCAGAAGCGACTCCTCAAGACGGGAACATGCTGCTCCGGTCCGGGCATACCCACCTTGTGCTCCCTTACCCTTCATCGCTACGCTGACCTCCTGCAAGAGTTCTCCAACGTATTCACGCCAGAACTCCGCCAATCGACTGGTTCGCTAGCCAAACATGGCATATATCACCACATTTCCACTACAGGACTCTCCATGGATGCCAAGTTTTGCTGAACACCACCCCAGAAGCTCCATGATGCCAATAACGTGTTCACCGACATGGAGCGGATGGGGATCTGCAAAAAAATGGCAAGTCCATGGGCCTCCCCCCTCCACATGGTAAAGAAACCCGACCGCACATTGAGACCTTGTGGGGACTATCGCCGCCTCAACGCGATCACTACCTCCTGACAAACATGCAGGACCTCACCGGCGCCCTGCACGGGGCGAAGATGTTTATAAAGATGGGCCTCCTCAAGTCTTATTTCCAGGACACTGTCCACCCGGACAGGAGAACAGGTTGGTTGAAACACAAGATCGGGAGTATGCCCCAAAGCCTCCAAGGTGGAAGCAGTAAGAACCTTTCGCATGCCTGCGACAATCAAGGCCCTGCAGCAATTCATCAGCATGGTCAATTATTATCAGTGTTTCATTCTAAACATTGCTCGCATCATGTCCCTGCTGAACAACGTCCTGAAGGGGAACCCAAAGAAATTGAAATGGGAAATGCCACAGCAGCATGCGTTTGATCAGACGCTGATGCCTTCACACTAGTCTATCAGGACCCGGAGGCCCCCCTCAGACTCACCACTGATGCCAGCAAAGTCGCCTGCAGAGTAGTGTTGGAACAGAGAGTGAACATATCACCACAGCCGCTGGCGTTTTTCAGCCGCAAACTCAAGCCACTTGAAACGCATTACAGTACGTTCGACCGAAGAATTACTGGCTGTATACCTGGACGTTCAGCATTTCTGGTAACTCTTGGGAGGGCCCTCCTACACCATCCAAACGGACTACCAACTGTTGGTCATTGCCTTCACGAAGGTGGGCGACGTGCGGTGGGCGATACAACAATGACACATGGCCACCATTGCTGAATATGGGTGTACCATCCGCTACCTTCCAGGGAAGAAGAACCCTGTGGCCGATGCTCTTTCACAGGTAGAAATCAACTCCGTCCACCTGGGAGTGGACTACACTGACCTCACCCGAGAACAAGCCACCAACCTAGAGACAGCAGCGTATCGCACGACCCCCACTTCGCTGACACTTGAAGACATCCCACTGGACCCGACGGGCACAACACTCCTCTGCGATACCAGCACCGGTTGCCATCGTCCCTGGGTACCCGCCTCTTGGTGGAAACAGGTGTTGGAGATCATCCACAGACTATCGCATCTCTCAGGACGAACAACGGCATGACTGATGACTGAAAAATTTGTCTGGCACAGCATGAAAAAGGATTCACTTGAATGGGCCAGGACATGCATGGCATGCCAGACCAGCAAGATCAGTTGTCACATGGAACCCGGAGTCAGGGATTTCCCTCAACCGAGGCGCCCCTTCGAGCACATACACGTCGACAACATGGGACCCCTCCCACAGTCCAGGGACGCCAGGTACCTCTTCCCGATCATAGACCAATCCACCAGGGAGCCAGAAGCCACTCCCATGATGGAAGCCACAACCAACGCCTGCACAGAAGCCCTCCTGTCAAGTTGGATCAGCTGTCTCAGAGTACCCGACAACATCACGACCGACCGCGGGCCGGCATTCCTGTCAGAGCTTTGGGCTTCCATGGCTTGCCTACTAGAAACATCCCATCACAGTATGACAGCGTACAACCCCGCGGCCACCGTTCACTGAAAGCTTCCCTCATGGTCTGCTGCACCGATGAAAACTGAAAAACACATCTACCATGGGTCCTCCTCGGCCTCAGGACCACCCCAAGAGCAAACGGCGAAGTTTCCCCGCGGTGAAAGTGTACTGCGAGACATTAGCTGTACCTGGGTTTTTTTTAACAAACAACACCAACCAGGACACGCCGATCACAAGACTTTGTAAGGTCACAAGAAAATTCACGCCGTGTTTGAGAAACTTCACCAAGAGGACCAAGCATTTCAAACCGAAGGGCCTGGACACCTACAGCTACGTCTTCATCAGGAACTACGTGCATCGACCCCCCCACCCCCCCACCCCCCCCCCCCCCCCCCACCCCCCGATGCGGACATACCAGGGTCCTTACCGCGTCGTGAAGACCTCCCCCAAGGCATACTGCCGCATGTTCCACGAGCAAGAAGATTGGGTCACAATCGACAGGCTGAAACTCGAATTCCTGACAGTGGACGACGACACCATGAATACTGAAAAGGGGCATCCTCGACTGGCGCCCCAGAACAAGCCTCCTCCTACTTGGTGCAACCAGCCCTGATGACAGACAGTTGAATCCCTCGGGAGCCCCGAACAGGACGCATCTTGTAGGACAAGGCATCAGAGGTATCAGCCTCCGAAAACGTCCCTCGACCAGGATTGAAAATGTCACATTATGACCAATAATTATTGTAAAAATAGTCCTTGTCTTGGGAGGGGAGTGTTTGAAAAGACATAACTCTTTTGGATTTCAGTTCACTGGATCTGAGTTTTATACATATGATTTCTTAATTGGACTTGTTATGGCCTGTTTGTATATACTAATGAGTGTAGATTTTACTGGCCTTTCAGCCAATATATATATTATATCAATTCATGTATTTGATGCTCCACACATTGTAAACTTTTGTAAGAGACACAAATGCCCGATCGGACTTGACCTTTGCGCGACGCAGGTCGTTCACCACGTCCCGGGTACTTCCTTTCTGTCCGCACTCCTGTATAAAAATAGAATGTCCCAAATAAGAAACAAGTCCTTTCTCAGCTGCTTTTCATTATGTGCCCTCACAGATTGTATAAGTAAATTTTAGCCATTAGGGCTCGCCCAGTTTCCGGGGAGGGCATTCAGCTCCAATGAGCAAGTGCAAGAAAACAACACAGTTTTATTAAGAAGTAAAATTAGAGAGATAGGAGAACAAGATGAAAGAAATAAAATTGGAATGGAGGGTCCGAAGTGACGCTGCAGACACTGAAGTAGGCTTGACTCTCACTGGCGATTTTTTGTCTAGCGATGGTGATTGTTGCCAGATACTTTTAAAAAAATGATAGATCTCAATACCATCATTTAATACGAGCTCTTTGTTCACCATGAATCTCCTAGGGTGCATGACAACATGTGTGCGCAAGCATTAGGCATCACGGGACGTGGGACATCTTGCAAAGATTAAGGTTTGACGTTCATCTTCACGAGACAATTTTGGAAGCCAGGCATTCGAAAGACGCGTCGAGTGACAAACGGCGAATGAGGAGCAACGTCACTTGAAGCCTTGCGAATGAACGAGCAACCAAAATCAATGGAATAACACATGGAATGAATATTCCCGTGGTAATTATATTCCTATGTCACCCATCAGGTATGTAAGTAGGCAGTGTGGGCATCGTTAGCCAGTTCTCACAACGCATCGAGAGAGAGAGAGAGAGAGAGAGAGAGAGAGAGAGAGAGAGAGAGAGAGAGAGAGAGAGAGAGAGAACGACTCAGCCTCTGTCTCTATGCCCTCCACTTTTCTTAATTAATAAATTCATAGCATTCAATAAGTGCGCTTCTTTACCTGTATAGTTATAAGCATGGTAATAAATATGGTTGGACATGTCTACAATGAGGACTACATGGATATCCTAAAGAAATGAAAACTTAAAAGGGTATAAGAATGCCAAAGTAATGCGACATAACAACAGACCTAATAATGAAATTGAAATAAGTCACATTGATGTAATTGATAGGCTACTAAGTAATATCCTAACGAAATAAATAACATAACCAGATGTAATGACAGCAATGTAAAATGCAACATAACACCAGACCCAATAATAAAAAGGCTGGATTCAGTTCAAAGCCCTCTTTATATCAAATCAGGCACTCAATGTTCTGTTGACCGTACCGTCTGTCGTCAGTCGCTCTACAGGGGTTCAATGGGCCTGCTCATGTTGCCGACATCGTGCCATTTGCACGATCGATCAGGAACGTAAGGGAGTCTTTTTGGGTGGGTCGGGTGGGAGGGGGGCCTAAAATTTGAGAAGTCACTGAGGAAACGCCCTTAAATGCGATTTCCTGCCATCTGACAGATGATTGTAGCAACCACAAATCATACTTTTTGGACGATTTTTATGTGACAAATTACAATATTCTGTATACACATTGACTATCATTAGAAACCTTTAGGCCTAATTGATGAATTTACCAAAAACATAATAACCATGTTGATTCTTTGCTATAAAATCATTCCCAATATCGATCAAGTTAGGGCTATCAATTTTCTAAGCCTACTATGTTTTTATTTTCAATTTATCATATTTATCATATGTTTTTGGTTAAAATTTTATCTTTAAATTTTTAACAGCTTTTATATCTTTAATTTCGTCAAATTTCTAGTTTATGGAAGACAATTGCCCAATGTCTTAATTACTAATTATAGTATTTGTCTTTGGTTTTAAACTATGATAAGGTATACAGATGAGAACCTCATATACAGAAAAGACTTCCTAGAATTGATAATAATGCAATAGTCATATATATATATATATATATATATATATATATATATATATGTGTGTGTGTGTGTGTGTGTGTGTGTGTGTGTGTATCATAGACTCCTTTAAGGAAGTACTGGAACGTCCCCTGATCGGGGTTTTTAACTTGAGTCTGAAAGATTAACTTGAGTCTGAACTAAAATGACTTCTAGAAGGGCTAGAAACACGTTCTCTGAGTCAAAATGGGGGTTTTTGAGGACGGTGAGTTCAATAGTGACATTTTCAACACCACCTGGGGTCATCTTCATCATCTTCAAGGTCAAAAGGTCATATTTCAAGGTCAAAATAGTGAATTTTGGTAATTTTTACTCGTTTTTGTGTGTAACTCATAGATGGTGAGGGATGGCTGATTATAATAAGAGGCAAGTCTGTAGTTCTGTCCAAATTTAATGACGGATTCCCCTTTAATCACTGCTCGCACTCTTTCCATCCATTCCTCTTTTTTCTGTCCCTTTCGGACTTCTTTTATGTCCCAACCTCCTAAGTCAATCAAATCTGCATCATCACGGCATTCATTCTGGACACCCCTGGTCATGTCCTCGGTCACCCACATATATTCCCCTTCGCCACTCGTATCTCTCTCTCTCCCTCTCTCTCTCTCCCTCTCTCTCTCTCTCTCTCTCTCTCTCTCTGTCTCCTGAGTCTCCTCTCTCTCTCTCTCCTCTCTCTCTCCCGTCTTCTGCCTGCTCATCGGGAGAATTCACATCCCATTCTCTATTTTCTCTAATTTGATGTGGGGTCTTCAATATTTTGGTTATGTCCTTTGTTCCTCTTTGTGCCCTAGTTGTTACTCATATTACTGCACCTCTAGAGAGAGCATTAGCTACCTTGTTAGCTTTACCTTCTGTGTGGTGAAAACCCTTTATATTAAACTCTAACAATCTCGCTTGTCGAGAGGTAAAATCATTTTTATAATACAAATCACTTAAGGAGCGATGATCACTTTGCAATTCAATCGACTGGCCTAATAAAAAGAACTGATGCCTCTCTAGAACCCAAAGAATAGCCAAAGCCTCTCGATTGAATTTACTATAATTATTTTCTGCCCTTTTTAACGCCTGGGAAGCAAAACAAATGGGTCGCTCTCTGCCTTTATTATCTAATTGAGAAACTGCGCCACCAATAGCTACGCTACTCGCATCTGTTGTCACTAAAAACGGGCGATCCAATCTAGGATATGCGAGTAATTCATTGCTAATTAAGGCTGCTTTCAAATGGTTAAAGGCCCTTTCTTCTTCCCCTCCCCAATTTATTACTTTTTGTTTCTTTAAAGCATCTAAGGGTCTCGCTATCTCTCCAAAACCTCTTATGAATTTACGGTAATACCTAGCAAGCCCTAGGAACCCAGCTACTTGCTTAGGGGTACGTACCCTGGGGAAATCTCTAATAGCTGCTACTTTGCTGGGGCAGTGTTGGATACCTTATGGGGTTAGGGTTATTATGTGACCTAAAAATTAGACCTGTTTACAGAAAAATTTGCACTTTGACAAATTATTTTCGTACCAATACGTCACAATGCTTCTAAAACTTTACGAATATTATTATTATGTTCTTCAGCCGTTTTCCCTGTAATTATGATATCATCTAAATAAACAAGAACATTATGGCCAGTTAAGGGAGACAAAACCTCTATCATTACTCTAGAGAAATGACTTGGAGTATTTTTAACACCGAAAGGAAGAAAATTAAACTGAAATAGTTGATCATTAGCTATAAATGTGGTTTTACATTTACTGTCTTTCAGAATGGGTATTTGATAGTATCCAGATTTAAATCAACAGCTGTAAAATATTTACTACCCCATACTTTCACAAGTAATTCTTTGATCGAGGGCAATGGAAGTGCATTATCCTTAGTGACTGCATTCAACTTCCTGTAATCAACACACTCATTCTTACCGAGCCATCCTTTTTCCTAACAGCTACAATTGGAGAAGCCCAGGGGGATTTGCTCTCCTTGATTTTTCCTTGTTCTCTTAATTTATTAATTTCCCTTTCTATCTCTCCCTGGAAATGAATGGGTACCTTATAAGGCCTTGACCTGATCCGCTCCGCCCGCCCAGTTTCAATGCTAAAGGGAAATCGATGACTCCTCCCGGGTGGCTCATCTCCAATTGCATTTACACCGGAATAATTATTGACAATGTCACTAACTACAGGCTGATATTCTGACGGACATAATTTTCGCGCTTGCATAATTAAATTCTAAGTGCGTTCGTCTGTGCGGGCTGGAGTTGTGGCTCCCCACATCCCATTATAAGCAATTTCACATAACTCTAATTCACACTCAGAATCACTTCCTAACACAATTCTTTTATTTGACAAATTAACTACCGTTATATCAGCTCTGTTCTCTTTTATTTCCGTCAAGCCCTCTAAGATTACATGCGCCCAATTGTCATGGAGTTTAACAACGACCTTGGTTCCTTCCGGGAGAGGGCGACACGGGGTCACTGATATGCTCGTAAGTGTCTGTGGAGACAATACTTCTCCTCTCTCAAGTACAGTTGTTATCTTAATTAAATGTCTCTCCGAGCCCGCACAAGCGCTTACTGTCTCATGACTTTCTATCGGCAAAATGTACCCTCCTGCTTTTACTGTTATTGTATCTTTTCCCCAAAAAATGCAAATTTGATAATTAGAGATAAAATCAATTCCTAAAATAGCCTCAATTCGTGGAATTCCTAAGGTGGGCAAAACAAAAAAGTTATGTGTAAACTTCACAGACCCCACATTAAATTTGACGACTGTTGTATGGTTTATGTGTAGTTTATTTCCTCCTGGCATGTCAAGAACAATGGATGCCGCTGGCCGTAGTGGATATGAGGATAATTTTTTTTTTCAGTCAGTGAAACGCTAGCTCCTGTGTCAATCAGCGCTAAAATGGATTTATCTGGTAGGTCAATCCTCACTGCTAACATTCCTAGACGGCCATTACGAGATATGGGACACGGACTAATGACCTCAGCTGCAATGCCGCTGCTCCTTAGTGCTGCGGGGGTGAGGTTGGGGGTACCGATGGAGGTCCCAGTCACGTCACGTCACGTCACGTCTGTCGTCACTGCTTCCTCAGCTACTGCTTGTGATGTCATGCGGGGGGGGGGGAGGATCAAACTCCCTCGTCTCCCCCTTCCTCTGTTTCCTTTTCCTCGGATGTTGGGCGGTGGGAGGTGTGCGTGTGCCCCAGCCCGCCCCCCTTGGACGTTTTTTGCTGAGCACTTTCGAGATAGATGACTGTAGGGCTGACAAGTGTAACAGTGGGGGGATCCTTGGGTGGGGCACTCCACTCGTCGGTGCCCCTCTCCCCCACACTGCCAACATCTATTTGCTGACTGCGTTCCCCCTTACCTCTCTTCAGGGGTCGACTGCCTCTCATGGCTGCCAACTTCTCGGAATTGGTCCAGTTATTCCAAGTCATTTTTTCTTCTGGCAAACTATCTAAAATGTTTTGTATTGCACTCACTACGTCTGCTAATGAGCGATTGTCATTGAACAAATAACCACATAAATACGGGTTTACCAATCTGCAAATATGTTTACGGGCAATTGCTTTTTAATCACCTTCAGGGAAATTGGCACTCCAGGTAGCAAACGAATTGCAATCCCGAAAAATGCGAGTTGCAAAACTAAGAACAGATTCACCTTCCCGTGTTTTGGGTTTGTAATTTTCTTTTAGGTCTCCCTTTCTCGTATCAGGCAAGGCATACTTCTCAATTAAACGTCATTTTATTTCAGCATAACTTCTTAAACTGTCTTATGGCCAACACATTACCTCCATTGCAGGAGCATCTTTCAGCAATCTAATTACTTGAATAGCTTTTCTCTTTCCGACCACCCATATGTGGCTACTTCAAAGTCTCTCAAAAACACTTCAATCGATTGGAATCTTTCATTAGGCTGTTGATCATCAAAAGGCCTAACACCTGCCTGGAGTTCTGGCAACTTTCGAACTACGATTTGCATATCTTCACTCAGCTGTGCATATATACTTTCACTTGTGTGCGTTTGAGCTTTGTCCATGTACATCGGATAGGCTGTGGTTGCGCGCTGCTCCTGTTCTCGTTCCACCAACAATCTGTTCATTAACTGTTGTAAGTTATCTAACTCATTTTCCAATTCTTGCATTCTAATTTCCTATCTATACTCTTCATTGGGAATGCTATATCCCACTGCTCCTTTGTTCTCGTCTCCTGCAGCAGCAGCGTCTGCTATGTTAGTCCTTGTGTATTTAGGCATCTTGAACTTTTATTTTACCGGCTCAAAGAACAACTTCACTCATAGCATACACAAAAGACGTATCTTTTACACCTGACACCAATATGACCCATGTAAACGGATAATGAGACGTTGGAATATGGGTTTTCTTCATTTATTACAAAAGGTTCATTCGTAAGTACACTGTACACAACTACCCTCTCAGGTGAGGGACTTGTCAACTCGAGCGCCCAAAGGCAACTAAACCCCCTTCGCTACCATATTGCAATCTTGTACAACAACATGCCGAGACATAGGTTTTTGTGGAATACTCATGAATATTGAGTTCATTTACCTTGACGTCCAACACACATCTAAATACATGAATTAGGACAACTATACGAGATATGAAAAAGGTCTTATGCTTATATAAATGTTTTTTTATATTTTTATGAGGTATTGCGTCATGTTTGAGAGAATATACGCAATTCTTATATAGTGCCATGTGCTTGGTAATGTACTCAAAAACCCTCGTGTTAGATTTTATCTTTTTTTATTTCGAGGGCAAAGGATGGCCGGATCTAGCTGAGAGAAACCCGTCTCGCGGTTGCATTGGTACGCGTCCGAAAGAGTAATTTTTGGCAATCTTACGCCCTTGGGCCAACCCCCGAAGCTTCTACATCTCAGTCCTAAAATCTTCTGGATGTAGCTAATTCATATATAGATGCCCCAGGGCTGCATAGCAGCAGAAGGGAAGCAGCCATCCTGTGAAAGAGCCAAAGTGCCTCCCTCACTCTCTCTCTCAGTACCTAGTGTGCTCTCTCCAAAGTGATTCTGTGCCACAAAGTAAATCATGTGTTGAAAAGATACGTAAGACGAAAGGGTGATTTTGAATTTATTGTGTTGTGGTTAGTGTTAGTATTGTGTAAATTTTTGTAACTGTCCCTGCGCAAGTAAATACGTGAAGTTAGTAAGTTTATCAGTTACTTTATGTAAGTTCTTTAAGATTTTGAGCATTGGAGTGTAATTATTTTTTTTTTTTTTTGTCTTAGTGTAAGGTTTTACGCAGATTTAATATTTCAAGTCAAGTGATTATATAATTTTCAGAGTATACTTATTTCTTTTATCTTAGTCTAATTTTATTCTGATTTTTCAAGTCAAGGGATTACATAATTTTCTGAGTGTAGTTATTTCTTTGTCTCAGTCTAAAGTTTATTCAGATTTACATATAAATAAATAAATATATATATATATATATATATATATATATATATATATATATATATATATGTGTGTGTGTGTGTGTGTGTGTGTGTGTGTGTGTGTGTGAGTTTGTTTCTCTGTGTGTTTACTCCTTAATATATTACTAATTGCTTTGTTGGTGCAGCCAAAGGCAGAATAAAACTGTAGAAAACTAACAATAAACGATGGTGAGGACTGGATTTCTACCGTGCATCCTTGATAAGTTACTGGGAAAGATGGATGTCGTCTACACGGCTTGGTTCAGGTGGTATCTATTGTAGGATATCTATGGGTTATCATATAATGCGTTGATGGGCGCCATTTTGTTCCCGGGTGGCAGGCTACCAGAGTCTGTGGCCAGTGGCCGAAGATACTGATTATTATGACCACACTCTTTCTTTCTGTTTTACATATAAATAGTGACGTGATAGTACATAGTGCCATGCTGTTCTGCTTATGACTGTGCCAATAGACCTAAAAAAAGAATCTAATGTCTTTAATTTTCCAAGTAATCCTGCATCTCTCTCAGTTCCTTATACTCTCTCTCTCTCTCTCTCTCTCTCTCTCTCTCTCTCTCTCTCTCTCTCTCTCTCTCTCTCTCTCTCTCTCTCTCTCTCTCTCTCTAAGAGCCTACTTTTCCTGTGTACATCTCTTGTATCATAGCCTACTTTCCTTTCTATAACGAATACTTTGCCAGCGCTCCCTGAATTAAAATTTTTAGCAAATGCTTTCATATTAAACAGGCTGGCATAAGTCGTTTTATAGTTTATATATGAAAGACTGTTTTAATGATGTTACTATTCTTAAAACGCTTTATTTTAATTGTTCATTATTTCTCATACAGTTTATTTATTTCCTTACCTCACTGGGCTATTTTCTCCCTGTTGGAGCCCTTGGGTTCATACAATCCTTCTTTTGCAACTGGGATATTAGCTAAGCTAATAATAATAATAATAATAATAATAATAATAATATATATATATATATATGTTAATATATATATATATATACATGTATATATACATATATATACATATATATATGTGTGTATATATATATATATATATATATATATATATATATATATATATATATATATATATTTATATGGGTGTGTGTGTGTGTATATATATATATATATATATATATATATATATATATATATATATATATATATATATATAAACTTCACTATTATATAACAAAACATATATATATATATATATATATATATATATATATATATATATATATAAACTTTACTATCAGATCCTATAACAAAATATATATTTATAGTGCATACCATAAAACCAGTACTACTACATAATTCTACCACTGTGTACAGTAATTGCAAAACGTACTAGTAATCAATACGCTAATGATTTCTTGAATTTTGCAACTTTCATGATCCAACCTGACATAATCATCCTTAGGTCTAACAGGGAGGCCTAACTGACCAGGAGATTTCCTACGTTTAGGGAGGCTACGGTGAGAAAAAGGGTTGGAATTGCGTTCCACCTTAGTTTTCGTTTAATATAAACCCGTTTATTATCCTCATTATATTGTAGTAGGACTAATTTTACTTCCAGTAGCATATAGGATAAGAAAATTTATAGTGTAGAAGCTAGGCTATAATCAGAGGAAGAATAATTATAATACAGATGCGGAATTCATATTCAATAAATGATTATATATGAATAACCATACGTAACATATTGTGCACACAGTAATCAAAAGGAGTGAAATATTTGGCAAATTTATCGAACGCAAATTTATTTTCCACCTACTGCGTTTCTCATATCTCTCAATTCAATTCTCTCTTAGGTTCTTCAACTTCAAGGGTAACTAAGTTCTATTAAGACCTAGAATAATCATCCTACAATAACACAATCTCATAAGCTTAAATTTCTAAATATGATAATTATCTCTTACTCAAATATAGTCTTATGCATTATCATACTTTATTCAGTATTGAGAGAGAGAGAGAGAGAGAGAGAGAGAGAGAGAGAGAGAGAGAGAGAGAGAGAGAGAGAGAGAGAGAGAGAGTTGCAGGCTGGATATGATAGGCTTGTCGTACGATGGCAACTGGCTGCTGGTGACAAATTGGCGCTCTGTTTTGAAGTTGGCACTTACTTTTGTTTTATACAGGTACTCTAGAGTCTAGTGTCCTTGTCGTCTGCTATTTGCTTACTCAAGTCAGTGTTGCCAAATGGAAATATTTCACTAGTGTTCCTTTTACACTATTATGGGTTGTAAGGACACCGCTCCCTCCGTCGTCCAGGAATTCAACAAATTGTCTATTTATTTAAATTCTCCTTTCATCACACCGTGGCTTCCTATATATATGTATTCCGCTCCCTCAGAGCTACAATTTGACATATGTATTATTTCATTACATGTTTCTGTTTACTTGCAATTCGTGTATTTGTTCATGTGAGAAAACATATATTTTGGCGGGAAGTTCAAGCTGAATTGGCGCCTACACCATGCTACCTTTCCGTCCGCACCCTGTATTTTATTCCCACGCATGTTTGAATAAACTATCCGTTGATGTTGGTGATGCTTGTCTCACTGTCCTTACAACTGGTGACCCTGGAGTTGAAGTAGCATCAGCGGTTTTGGCTTTGCCATTAACGGTCTTATTACGGCCGTGCTACCTTCTCTTTACTCAGTTACCTTAGGCGTGAGCTTCAGCCTTTGGTTCTCCCACACCTCGGTGCATGTAAGGCAGTAGGATGAGCTTAACCGACACATCAACTTCCCACATCTTTGCCAACTCGTCGTCTGACCACAATGCCAGAAGCAACACACCCATCACACCCAGCGGCGTCGCCTCCACGCCCAAAGTCAAACTGCCGCCCTTTTCTCAACACAATACCGCTTCCTGGTTCCTGAGAGCAGACGTACTCTTCCGAGTCGCTAGACTCAGCGACTCCTGCGCCAAGGCCGACATTGTTCTCACCTCCATCCCGGAAGAGGTATTCGACAAGATTTCCCCATAACTCGACGCCCAGGCCGGCCAAGTTTCATACGACGACCTGAGAACAAAACTCATCGGTATCTACTCCCTCTCCGTTTCAGCAAGGGCACAGAAAGTCCTGGACCTCGCCAGCAAGCTCATGGGTGACACCTCTCCTGTCGGGGCGTGGGATGAGTTAACCGGCCTGCTTATGCTCCCCGAAACAGACAGCAACGGCCGACGGCGTGAAATTAGCCTATCTCACGAGATCTTCCTTCGACGCCTACCACAGGACGTAAGGGCCCAATTGACAGACGCCGACACGCTTCCGATGAACGAACTCCTGTCGAAGGCTCAGAAGCTCCACAAGGCCTCCAAAGCATCTCGCCTCGGAGCATCATCAGTATCGTCTTCGTTCTCCTCCTTCAGCAGCTGCTCTTCCATAAACTCCTCAGTAACGGCCCCTGAGGACGACGAGATCAACGCTGTAGCAAGAAAGAAACTGCCGCAACTGACACGACAGAACCCTAGGACTAACTCAGCATGGTGCTTCTACCACCAACAGTTCAGTAGCGACGCCAAGAAATGTAGGGCACCATGCAGTTTCCCTAGAAGATGATGCCAGAAGAATCCACCTACCACCATCGCAGCTGCAGGAAACCAAAACAAGAATGGTTTCTATATCCTCAATACCGTTTCCAACCGTAGACTCATGGTAGACACCGGCGCAATGCAGTCAACGTTCCCACTGTCCCAGTCCGACCTAGACCGTGGTCCCAACAAAAACGCTCCCTCACTCGTCGCCGCCAACGGATCTCCCATACGGTGTTATGGGACCAGGACCCTGAAAATATCTATCATGGGCCGTTCGTATTCTTGGCCCTTCGCCATCGCTGACGTCAATCGCTCCCTCCTCGGTGCAGATTTCCTCGCTCACCACGGACTCCTTGTCGACGTTGCTAACAAACGTCTCATCGACACGGGAACCTGCCAGTCCCGCGCCCTAGAAGACGGCCCTGCAACAATGTCCGTATCCGCCGTAATGACGCACCCCTACGCCGACCTCCTACAAGAATTTCCTGACGTTTTCAAGCCCGAGCTCCGACACTCACCAGGTTCCCCTTCCAAGCACGGGATCTACCACCACATCACGACGACAGGTCCTCCTACTCACGCCAAATTCCGCCGCCTCCCGCCCCAGAAACTGAAGGATGCCAAATGCGCCTTTGAGGATATGGAACGCATGGGTATTTGTAAGAAAGTATCGAGCCCCTGGGCATCTCCCCTACACATGGTAAAAAAGCCTGATGGGTCCTGGAGACCTTGCAGCGACTACAGGCGCCTAATCCTCATCACGACGCCCAATCACTACCCTCTGCCCAACATGCAAGACCTAACGAATGCGTTGCACGGCGCGAAATATTTCACCAAGATGGACCTTCTCAAGTCTTACTTCCAGGTCCCCGTATTTCCGGAGGACATTCCGAAAACTGCCATTGTGACGCCATTCGGATCCTATACCTTCGCATACTCAACCTTCGGTCTATGCAATACCGGGGCGACCTTCCAACGACTAATGGATAGCATTCTGGGCGACCTACCATTCTGCGTCTGCTACGTCGACGACATCCTGATATTCTCGAAAACCAAGGAGGAACACCGGAGGCACGTCCGCACCGTCCTCAAACGCCTACAGGAGAATGGCCTGGTCGTACGTTTTGACAAGTGCACGTTCGGCGCGGAAGGAGTGGACTTTCTTGGTCACCGCGTATCCTCGTGCGGGGTAAAACCCATAACAACCAAGGTTGACGCCATCAAAAGGTTCCCGATACCTACAACAACCCGCCAACTTCAGGAGTTCCTGGGGATGGTCAATTACTACAGGCGCTTCATCCCCAACGTCGCACAGACCCAAACACCCCTCGACGACGTCCTGAAAGGGAAAGCAAAAAAACTTGAGTGGGGTTTTCCCCAACAACAGGCATTCACCCGGACGAAGGATGCCCTCACAAAAGCGACCACTCTGGCTTATTTCGACGACAACGCGCCCCTGCGACTGACGACCGACGCCAGCAACGTCACCTGTGGGGCTGTGCTGGAACAACTCATCGATGGTTCTCCTCGACCGCTGGAATTCTTCAGCAAGAAATTGAAACCCGCCGAAACAAGATACAGCACCTTCGATAGGGAACTCCTCGCCGTCTACCTCGCCGTCCGCCACTTCAGGCACATCCTGGAGGGCATACCCTTCACAATCGCGACGGACCATCAACCCCTCGTACACGCTTTCACAAAATCGACAGACGCATGGTCCTCCTGACAACGTCATCTCGCAACAATCGCCGAATTTGGGTGCATCATACGCTACGTTCCAGGAAAGAAAAACCCAGTCGCGGACGCCCTTTCAAGGATTGAAATCGACGCAATCCACCTGGGAATCGATTACGCCAATCTCGCATCTGAACAGCGCACCGACCAAGAAGCACAGGATCACCTGACAGGGCCATCCGCGCTCAAGATAACTGCGATTCCCCTCGGACCAGCAGGAGTAACTATCCTCTGCAACACCAGCACCGGCCTCCCACGCCCCTGGATACCGGCCTCCTGCAGAAGAAAAATATTCGACATCATCCATGGACTTTCACACCCCTCAGGACGCACCACCACTCGCCTTCTGTCTGAAAAGTTCGTCTGGCCAGGAATCAAAAAGGACGCCCGGGAATGGGCGAAGACATGCATCAACTGCCAATCAAGCAAAATCAGCCGTCACACCGAATCGGGAGTAGGTGATTTTCCCCAACCAAAAAGACGTTTCGGTCACATACACATCGACGTCGTGGGACCATTGCCGCCTTCCGGATCTGCTCGTTACCTGCTTACGATCATCGATCGCTACACGAGGTGGTTGGAGGCATCGCCGATGACCGAAGCTACGACTCAAGCATGCGCCGAAGCCCTTTTGTCAAGCTGGGTGAGCAGATTTGGCGTTCCTGACGACATCACGACAGACAGAGGCCCCGCTTTCCTCTCAGAAATATGGCTCACTCTGGCAAATCTGATGGGGACGACACTCCACAGCACCACGGCATACAACCCCGCGGCAAACGGCATGGTCGAACGAACTCATCGCGCCCTCAAGGCGTCCCTGATGGCGAGCTGCACCGACGGGGACTGGAAATCACGACTTCCTTGGGTACTTCTCAGCCTTCGCACCGCCCCTCGCGTAGATGGCGAGCCTTCGCCCGCCGAAAAGGTTTACGGGGAGGCGCTCACAGTTCCTGGCGAATTTTTTCCCACATCAATCAACGACACGCAGCTGGATAATCTTAGGGACATCGCCAGGAAATTCAGGCCATGTCTTAAAAATTACCAGGACAGAACTAAGCATTTCAAGCCAAAGAACCTGGATGACTGCGGGTACGTTTTCGTCCGTGTCGATGCCCATCGACAACCACTAACCAGACCTTATCGAGGCCCCTACCGAGTAATTAAGAAGACGACGAAAGCCTTCCTTCTTGACGTGCATGGCCAAGAAGACTGGGTCTCAATAGACCGCGTGAAACCAGCGTTTCTCGAAGGGAGCGACATTGCCTCCGCCGGACCTGGCAGATCCAGAGTGCCACCTCAAAACAAGGTGCCCAATGAAAGAAAAATCAACAAACAACGACGAGAGGAAGAGATCCTTACGCCGACCGCCGACGCGCCCCTCCGTTCAAAAACAATAGGAACCCTCCGACGCCTGAAAAGATATGAAGATTAATTATCAGCCCTCTTCGCCGCCCGATGTCTTGCAGGGGGAGTACTTGTAAGGACACCGCTCCCTCCGTCATCCAGAAATTCTACAAATTGTCTATTTATTTAGATTCTCCTTTCGCCACACCGTGGCTTCCTATATATATGTATTCCACTCCCTCAGAGCTACAATTTGACATATGTATTATCTCATTACATGTTTCTGTTTACTTGCAATTCGTGTATTTGTTCATGTGAGAAAACATATATTTTGGCGGGAAGTTCAAGCTGAATTGGCACCTTCGCCATGCTACCTTTCCGTCCGCACCCTGTATTATATTCCCACGCATGTTTAACCCTGGATAGGTACAGTGGGTCGTCCGCAACCCCGAGCGTCAAAAAAAAGAGGTTTTTCTCACGTGACTCACCCCCGTGACTGAATTTGTGGGTGATCGACCTGCAGTAGGTGTCTCGCCTACACGCTCTAGTAGTGTCCAGATGTGCATTGCTGTAGCTGTACTCCTTCCCCGATTTCTGAGGCGCGTCGGGGTCGAGCGCGACCGAGTTTACCCTTCTAAGGTAATTTGCATAATTATCAAAGTTATTACGTATTATGAAATTGTCGTAGAATGGTGCAACTTGTATAGGTTATCAGTTGTGGAAAGTCGTGGTGGATTGTTTGGCTACCATGTGCATGATTTTTTTTTTAGTTATAATGTCGTTCATCACCACGAGGACCATTTTACCGCGAGTGCCCCTTTTTCATTTTTTTTCATTTTTTTGCCAAGTCATTTTTCCGTAAGATATTGTCAAATAGCGTCGTAAAACTTTTGCTTTTTTAGTGTTGGAAAGTGTGTCTAGATGATCTGGCTACCCATGCGTGACTTTGTTTTTGTCAGATATGACGTAGTTATTGGTATATTGGGTATTTAACTGCGGTTGCCAATTTCTGTTTTTTTTCAATATTTGTAAAAATTTACTTCGTAGTAAGGAATTGCCGTATATTATTGATTTTTTTTTCATGTTTATGTGTTAGAAAGTGTGCCTTGATGGTTGGGCTAACACGTGCATGTCTTTTTTTTTTTACCTGAGATGCCGTATATTAGAATGTTGGGCATTTTTCCGCGAGTGCCCCTTTTTATTTGTTTTGCATTTTTTTGCTTAGTCATGTTACCGTAAGGAATTGGCAAGTAGTGTCGCAAAACTTATATTTTTATAGTGTTGGAAAGTGTTTCTAGATGATCTGGCTACCCATGCCTATTTTTTTTAGCCAGATATAGCGTATATATAGGTATGTGTTCGATTTTCCTGTGATTGCCATTTTTTCGTTTTTTCCCATTTCTTTCAAAATTACTACGTACTAAGGAACTATCACAGAGTAATGATTCATTTAGATGTTTATTTGTCGGAAAATGTGCCTTGATGGTTTGCCTAGCACGTGGCTGAATTTTTTTTTCTGAAATGCGTATAATAAAATGTTGGCCATTTTTCCGCGAGTGCCCCTTTTTATTTGTTTTTCATTTTTTTACTTAGTCATGTTACCGTAAGGAATTGGCAAGAAGTGTCGCAAAACTTATATTTTTATAGTGTTGGAAAGTGTTTCTAGATGATCTGGCTACCCATGCCTATTTTTTTTTCAGCCAGATATAGCGTATATATAGGTATGTGTTCGATTTTCCTGCGATTGCCATTTTTTCGTTTTTTCCCATTTCTTTCAAAATTACTACGTACTAAGGAACTATCACAGAGTAATGATTCATTTATATGTTTATTTGTCGGAAAATGTGCCTTGATGGTTTGCCTAGCATGTGGCAGAATTTTTTTTTTCTGAAATGCCGTATATTAGAATGGCCATTTTTCCGCGAGTTCCCCTTTTTATTTGTTTTGCATTTTTTTGCTTAGTCATGTTACCGTAAGGAATTGGCAAGTAGTGTCGCAAAACTTATAATTTTATAGTGTTGGAAAGTGTTTCTAGATGATCTGGCTACCCATGCCTATCTTTATTTTTAGCCAAATATGGCGTATATATAGGTATGTGTTCGATTTTCCTGCGATTGCCACTTTTTCGTTTTTTCCCATTTCTTTCAAAATTACTACGTACTAAGGAACTATAACAGAGTAATGATTCCTCTAGATGTTTATTTGTCGGAAAATTTTGTTTACTTCTTTTTTGATTGAATATCACCAAATTTTTTTTAGCTAAAATATTATATTGTTTTACTTTTTTTTTTTCGATTTTATTTCCCTTCAAAAAAAATGTTTTGGGTCAGAATTTTAATTTTATAGTCGTAAAATAATCGACAATTATCCAGCAACCCACCATACAATTTTTATGCATATCCAAGAATAATTAGATTAGTAAATAACACCTTGAAATTGACATACCCTTCCTACATTTCAAGTGGCAGATTAGGGAGTCTGAGTCAGTGTGGTTGGCGGCCATTTTGTGGACATATCCGAAGTGTAAGTTGCCCTATCTATATATATTCTTGTTCCCTATAGAATTTGTGATATTTTGGTATATTTTTACCTGCATAAATATCATATTATATATTAAATATATGTATTTTTTACGAAATTTCTAAGTACTCAAAAAATTACCTTTAGATATGGCCCCTGATATAAATGTAATTTACAAAATAATGAAGATTTTTTTACATATTTCTATTTTAGGATAACATATGTTTATTCCCTAAAAAAATTAGCCACTTCCTATTTCATTTGGGTACCCAAAAAAATTCATGAAATTTGGACAAATTTTTTTGGCCAAAAAAAGTTACCTTTTTTTTCTCATTTCAGATCTTCACCTCCATGGGTCTGACTTCATCCAAAATACATCAAGATGGGTCCTAAACATTCAAGAATCAATTCCTAAAAGGATTTGTGTATATATGTATAAACTTTTTTTTTATGAATTTTTATGTAAGGTCTTTTTTTCCTACTTAATTTTTTAAAATATTTATAATAAATAGTTTTTCTGCAGATGAGTAGTATTTATCTTTACAGTTGTTTTAAGCATTCATTGAAGTTTTTTTTGGCAAAAGAAAAAAGGAGGTTACTGCAAAAACTGATTTTTCAAGAATTTTTTTTGGCGTCGGGGTCGTGCGCGTCCGAGTATACCCTTAAAGGGGTGTCCGAGGAGCGTACCTATCCAGTTGATGTTGGTGACGCTTGTCTCACTGTCCTTACAGGATGTTTTTTTATTAGGCATGATACAAATATATGCTATACCATAAATAAGATAAAATTTATCATTGAAAAAAAACTTACTCATGGTTTTCTATTTTCATTAAAGCTCATAATTATGTTGTATTTCCTTCTCAAGGGAATTTGGGATCCAAGAATCTGGTAAAGCTAACCCATCATCTCAAAACAGTGCCGTCGTCGTGTGTAAAACAAGAAACATATGCTGAATATATTGCTTCTCAACCATAAACTATCATTCAGTGGTGTATTTTTTCTTCGCATTTATCGATGCAAAGTTAAGGTAAGGTTGTAAATAAAATGTATATATGATTATAACTTGCATAACTTGTGTACTTCATCAAAGTCCGAGATTATACAGTGAAACAGGCTTTAATAGTGGTTAAGGCCACTTCGATATGCCCTTATTTTACTGTTGTAACCGCGAACTCGTACCTCTAGAAACAAAAATCATATTAAAAAAAAAATTATCTTTTCTGACTATATCCCTATAAGGTATGAGAAAAATATGACAGTTAACAAGTCTAAGGCAATATTTGGCTAGACCACCGACACCTCCTAGTTTAGTTTTATACACAGGTCCTATTTCGAATGCATGTCTTTCAGGTATTCTGTGAGTTATATTTGCAATATTATATATACATGAAATACACAACCTAACCTTAACTTGTACTTTGTATATGAACAAGCAACAAGCGATATAAGTATGAAAAAGAATATAGGTAGTCTCATGATCAATACGATTTAATATAAATATATAAAAAATCACTATATGATTGATAATAGACCAGTTATTGGATAACTTTAAAGTAACATATGATGATATGAACCTTCCGAAATACCAAAACCAGGTAGTTTTTTTTTTTTTTTTTCTTGCTAATTGGTAGGGCGCACGGTTTATATTTATAAATAGGTTTTCCTGTCTTCCCTGTACAGTTTCTTTTTATTTGTTCATTTTTTTTTCTAATTTTTTTTTTTTTTTTTTTTTTTTTTTTTTTTTTTTTTTTTTTTTTGTAACATTGCCCTTAAATTTCTGAAGTTCTAACTTAGATACCTTATTTAAAGCAGTTTAAAATCCACTTGTATTCTCGTTAGCATTATTGTCGTCATAGTTTTTTTTTAACTTATCAAAGGAGTTTCTCAGCAGTTTTTATCCCATTGATAAGAGGAGTCTTTTAAGCCAAGATGCCCTATTCGAGTTTGTTTCAAGCTCATCCCTTTCTGATGCCGCTTCTATTTGTGGCTGTGCTGAATGTAGTATTTACATACTGGCTTTAAATTGCTCAATCTTACTTTTCGTTTCGGTGGGTGTTTTACTAATAAGTCTACAAGTTGCTTGGCTAGGTCTCCATTTCTGTAATTCATACGTTTCATCACAGTTACTTAGCCACTGATTGCTCAACTCACAGAAGGGTCCTTATGTCTTGCTTTCTTGGTTTCGGGTGCAGTACATAAGTGTTGATTCAATAATCCCGAAAATGTCTAATAGTCCATATGCCAGACCTTCAAAAATGGGGGATCGGTATCGAAGGGGTGAACAGATCAAACCATGATTTTTTTCAATGACTTGATATCTAAGGTGTTCAAAGAATGATGTTGATGGACTTTTGGGTCACTTTGCTAAAGAGCATTTTGGCGGCCCTATTTGAAAATGGGTGATTCACATTTTGCTATACAAGTAGCCTACTTTTAGAAAATTGCTCATAACGTTTTCCTTTCTTATCTTATCAAGTTGGAAATTATTCAAAATGTTCTTCTTTGAATTTTCATTTATAATCTTATTGGATTCCACATGTCTGTATTAGATACAGAAACAAAACATTAAAGAAACAAAAACATTTTTACTTTTTTCATGTATATAATATTTTTTCCCTGTTTGTTTTTCGATTGGACTAATGTTTGTATTTTTGTCATTGAAGGAGTATTTTATATATAAGTACAGTCATTTTTGGGCAAGAGACGCAAATGTCATCTCTTGTTCAACCAGAAGATGTAAAGTCCTGAGAAACACTCTGTGATGCAGCCAATATTAGATTTTTCAATCGAATTTTGAAATTGAAGAAGGATAATTCCAATAGTTTACCAGAAGTATTTTATCATCGTGACTGTCAATCAAGTTTCACTCACAAAGAAGCTTGCTGAGGAAACCGAAAATATATTTTTAGAACGATGATATTCTTTACGCCAAGGAGTTACAGAAACAACTCGAGTATAATGAACGAAAAATGTATCCTCTGTGAATGCAGCAACAAGTTTCTAAAAGGTACATCAACACGAGAATCTTTAATTCAAGCAGTAAACCTTTGTGCAGATGTGATATTCAGAAATGTTGCTACCCAGAAGGCGATAACAGGCTTCTTGCAATAACTTCACGAGATATTGTAGCAGCTGAGGCCTGTTAACATGTGTCATATTACAAAATGTACACTAAAATAGGAGCTAGCTCATCTAATGGTTCACAATTTCAGGAAGATGATTATAGAAATAAATGAAGCTTCAGCACCACAACAGTTGTATATGTTCATTAGAGTTAATTTGTTTCAAACCCTCTGATTATGTCCTTAATAGACCTTACTTCAATGGTTGTATCTGCAATGAAGGACAAAGGAGGTGAAGACATTCAACCATCCACAAAGAAGCATATTTTCAGAAACATTGACAAATAATTTGGAGAAAATTTGTACTTTTTCTCAGCTGGTAGTAACAAAGTTTATGTTAGATCATATAAACTATCTGTAGATGCTATTTCTCATAAATATTAATGTGAAAAAGAGAAACTTGACATATATTCAAAGAATGAAGAATGTGAATGAAAGGTAAGATTATATAAAGTATACAGGAACAAACCTGGCAACCTCATCCGCTAGAGCTGACTGAAACTTAGGTAGAAACCGTAGAATTTCCAGGTTGCCTTGTCAAATTCTTGATTGTGCTCCTAGGTGGACACCAGCCAATCAGCTCTGAGAACACTCACCGGCTGTGATTCTCAGTTGGTCAGTATATATTCAGAGCAGTTACAAATGCAGGGGTTCTTACTCTCTTACACTGGGCCATAAAAACTTTAGCTGGCAATGTCGAACTCATTAAATTATTGAATTATCTTTGACATGGATACTCATACACTAAATTATTTGAGTGTCACTGCCTAATGCATGGAGGAAATGCAAAATGCAGATGAAAACCAACCAGCGCTTCCACCTTGGACATATCCCCACATTCGGACTATACTTTCATTTGATAATATTGATCGGTAGGAAGAAACACTTATGGTGCAGGAACATCCCATCGTGTTAATAGAATTATCGTCCAACCTCAAACACAAACATGCGCACCAGAGAGAAAGTCAACTGTCCACAGAAAGGCAAAAAGGAGAACATTACTGTGCATGGGCACCTCCTTCTAGTATACATCTTTGCCAAAAGGGCTGGTCCTCCACCATTAATTGCAGCAAGCCTACCACTTGTAAATGAAATAGATAGAGCAAAGCAGAAAAACTATTTGTGGTTACTGTAACGTCTCCATGATACAGCAAATCGAATCATAAGCCCATAAACTGGCTTCAGTGTTAAAACCAGAGATGATGTAATGGCTAAGCCAGATAACATTGAGTACTTACCTACTATCAATGCGCCAGAATTGTCAACTGTGCAAAAACTTCTCTTGCATTATATGTGCATTCTAGACAAGATTGCTGTAGTTACAGATCAGGCTTTGTATGCAAAACCAACTGAGGTTGTCTGGTAGCAATAACATAGATTTGAAGATATCCAGTTGATGATGGACAATTTTCATGTAATAGGGAAATTGTTTCGAGATGCAGGACTAAGAAACCTAGCAGTGGAATCTGGTGTGATAGATATTGGGTCAATTGAGAGAGTTCTAGACGGCAAGCAATTCAACAGATGTGTTAGACTTCATAAATTGATATATGAGGCTCTCATGCGACTTGTATGGAAATGTTTTACTGAGTGACTTGAAAGCAGTTTCACTTCTGAATTGTCTCATTTAGATAAAACTCTACGGATTAAGTTGCTGATGCAAAAACATTTGCATTGCCTCCTTGAAATCTTGTCTGGCTAATGATTCTTGTCAAAGAATCCTCAATGTGCGAAAAAGTTACTTGGACAGTCTGAGGGATGAGAGGGGAGACCTCGCTTCATTTTGGATGATGTATATTGACATGGTAGAGATACTACTTGGACTCATAAGAGTAGATCGACAAGGAACATGGAGTTTGCATTTTGAAAGTATACAGGAAATGATTCCTTTGTGTATTGCATTGGATAAAACTAACTATGCTCGTTACCTCCCAGTCTATTTAGCAGAAATGACTCAACTCAAAGAGAAATGTCCTGAGCTTTATTCACATTTCCTCAAAGGCAAATTTTCATTGCAAATTGGGTCATCAAGCCCATTTGGCAGGATTGCAGTAGACCAGGCATTGGAGGAAACGATAAACAAGGGCATACAGACACCAGGAGGAACCAAGGAATTCATCTTATGAAAAAGTGTACTTACACGATTTTATGTGACGTCTGAACACAGGGCAGAAACAATGAAGCAGCTTAGATCCTTGGTCTCATCCTGCAGTCAAGCTGGGCTTAGTCATACAGAACTTCAGACATCCAGAATCAAAAGATGAAAGTGATGTGAAGGCTATTGGGGATATGTTGAAAAACAACTGGATGAATCGTTTTTCACCTCTACCTTCTGATTCAGTGAGTATATGAAGAGGTGTAGCAGCAACGCCAATAATAAGCAAGGATCTTTTAAGTGCTTTTGATAAAGGGAAAGAGGCTTTCAATACATTTATAGGAAAGTTAGAGGTGGGTTGTGGTTTCCATAACCCTATCAAGAAGATTAATCTGCAAACATTTAGCTCTTTGATGAAAGTTACAGTTGACAAAACTGGTAAAAATAGAGTACTTTTAAATATGGACAATCGACTCTATGGACAAATGCTCTTGATTGCGAAAAACGGGAAATTGAATGAGATATGTTCTTAAGTATTCTTTAGGACCAAAACCATGGACTCTTGCAAATGCAGGTGGTACCCTGAAAAAAAGCAGGGAAATCAATATTAGGAAAGCGACTCGAGAAAGATGTGGCCATGTGATGACTTTCTTACAATCTCCAATGCGGTACAGAAATCCCTTCATTATGGTCAGGAAGTTCGTATGATTGGCCTTGATTTTAGTGCTGCCTTTGACCGTGTTAATCATGGGGCCCTTGTTTTCAAACTCAAACAGTTGGGAGTGGGTGGGTCGTTTCTTAGCATTATTATTGAATTTTTAAGTAATAGATCTCAAAGAGTTGTTGATTGGCACCATAGTGATATAGGAATGTGATATCTGGTGTTCCACAGGGTAGTGTTCATGGCCCATTACTTTACATACTATATACACATGATATGTGGTTTGGCCTAGAAAACAAACTTGTTGCATAGGCAGATGATGCTACTCTCTTTGCACCAATTCCATCTCTTGAATGTATATCTGGGGTTGCTGAATCCCCTAATAGAGATCTAGCTAAAATTAGTGCATGGTGCAAATTAGGGGGTATGAAGTTGAATCCTAACAAAACTCAAAGTATGATTGTAATTTGGTCAAGGACAGTGGCTCCTCAACATCCGGATCTCAGCATTGATAATGTTTCTTTAACTTCGTATGACTTTTAAAATCTTATGTGTGATTGTTGATAGAAAATTTACTTTTGAGAAACACATTAGGTCTGTGTCTTCTTCAATTGCACAAAAAAATTGGCTTATTGAGAAAGTCTTCTAAGGTTTTCGGTGATCAATCTATTCTGAAGAAGTGTTTTAACTCTTTCACTCTACCTTGTTTCGAGTATTGTTCTCCTGTCTGGTCTTCAGGTGATGATTCTCATCTTAATTTGTTGGACAGAAACTTACAGTCTATCAAATTTCTTATTCTTGATCTAGATATTAATATTTGGCACAGCCGTTCAATTAGTTCATTATGCATGTTGCATAAAAATTTTCAAAATTCTGACCATCCTTTACATTCAGATCTTACTGGACAGTTTCATCCTGTTCGTAATACTAAGCATGCAGTTAATTCTAATAGTCAGGCCTTCTCCATCATGAGGCTCAATACTACACAGTATTCTAGAAGTTTTATTCCAGCTGTGACCAAGTTGTGGAATGATCTTCCTAAATGTGTAGTTGAATCAGTAGAACTTCAAAAGTTTAAAGTTGCAGAAAATGTTTTTATGTTGAACAGGCTGACATGATTCTTTTTATAGTTTATATATTACATTTCTGTTTTAAGTTGTTACTGCTTTAGAATAAATTATTGTTAATTTTTTCTCATCGCTTATCTATTTCCTTATTTCCTTTCCTCGCTGCTCTATTTTTCCCTGTTGGAGCCCTTGGGCTTATAGCATCTTGCTTTTCCAACTAGGGTCGTAGCTTGGTTAGTAATGATAATAGTAAAATGTTGAATTACCACCTGGACCAAGAGCAACAGTAGTTGATGGCATGGCAATGAGGCAAATGGCTTATGGAGAAAACCTAACCTTTGAAGAACTGTCTGATACAATCCTAATAAAAGTATTAAGTGATGGTCAAGGAAGTGGTGGCATTGATGTGATGTTTGACATATACAAGCAGCAATCAATCAAGACTATGGAACGGATTAAACGAGGATTACAGAATGACATAAGGTTTAGTGAGATAAAGCCAGGGCACCGTATCAAGAACTTAATAAGAATCTTGGCTAGCACAGAAAGCAAATCTAAATTCACTGTATTCCTTGCTGAAAACTGGAAACAAGAGTGCAAAAGGGAAAACTTGGTCAAGGACATTGTTTCAGTTTATCAAAAGATGATGTCACAAAGATTGTTTAGTTGCAATCAATACATGAGGAAGCAGACACGAGGATGATGATTCATGCAAGACATGCAGCCACCAATTATCATCATCATCATCATCATCTCCTCCTACGCCTATTGACGCGAGGGGCCTAGGTTAGATTTCGCCAGTCATCTCTATCTTGAGCATTTAATTCAATACTTTTCCATTCGTCGTCTCCTACTTCGCGCTTCATAGTCCTCAGTCATATAGGCCTAGGTCTTCCAACTCTTCTACTGTAGTCCCTTGTGGAGCCCCAATTATTAGAGAGTTGTAATAATTTCTCAAGACAAAGATGTTCTTGTCATTCTTCTCTCTTTCCATTCCCAGATTCCAGCAAAGATATTTCGCAGAAGAGGTAAAAAAATTCAGTGAGATTGATAGAAATACAAAGACTTGGGTCCTTCTGGGAAAAGGTATTTGCCCCGCTTTGATTGCCCATACCAGATGTGACACAGTCAGTTCATTTTCTGGACAAGGCAAAATCAAAGCCCTAAATCCGTGAATACCTGGAAATATTCACATCATTTGGTTAAGAATGGCAAGTCACAGAAAAGGATTTCAAAATCATGCAGGCATTCACGTGCACCAACACAAACATCAAGCTTGAGAATGAACTCAGATATGAACTGCTTCATGTTTGAAGTGGCGATATATCTTCTGGGCAGCTCCCTCCATGCAGTGATTCACTACAGTAACATACAAATCGGGAAAATTACCAAGCTGCCATATGGAGAAGGAGTCTTGAGCATTCCCCTCAAATTTCAAACTCATGGTCAGGGTCAGGGCTGGCATGGGAAAGATGGACAAATGCTTGAGCTATGTTGGTTTACAGGAGCACCAGCCCAGATGTTGTTTTTGGAACTAATGTCTTGCCAATGCTCAAAATACTGTGGTGAAGACTGTGCATGTGTGAGCAATGGATTATTTTGCAACCCAGCTTGTAAGTTACAAAACTGCAAATTTAGAAGATGATGATGATTGATCAAATGATATGGACGAAAGTTATGGAGAACAGAAAGAGGAAATTGAAAATAACTATAATGCTAGAAAACTGTCTAGTGGGAAGATGTTTGGTAGAAAAAAGTGCTAGTTCTTGTTGTGCACAGTTTTACTTTATACGTAGGTTCCGAACTTTTATTGGTATCTGTAAAAACACATGACACTATTGATCATTTTATGTTAGAATTTCATCACCGTTTACATATACTGAATACTATACAATCTATCTCATTCTTAGCAGTAAAATGTCTGCAAAAATATGAGATCCATATATTAAGCTCAAGTTATGTTAGGAAGTCATGTCGCTATTTCTCGTATTGTAGAATATTTTGTTTTTTTTAGATGCGAATGCTTTATCTTATTTGGATACTAAGCAATGCTAAAATGCTAAAATGAAACTCAATATTTTTTATGATTTAAGGGTTGATTTCTAGTATTAAATGCTATTTTTTCAACTAAAGACATTAAAAGTTCTAGAAAGTGAAAAAAAATAAACATCTCAATCTCCTTTGCAGTATTAAAGATAAATTTTGGATGATAATGTTTTTTTTTTACTTTCGGTTATTTTCCTTTGAAAACTTCCGTCAATTTTAAAGGTGGTCGTAAAAGTAGCATTTAGCAGTGTTTCAAAAGTCCATCAACTGTGTTTGGACACTTCACAAGCCATATTACCTAAAAATCATGAGTGAATTTGTTCACCAATTTGATAACGATATTTTGCCCGGCACAGGAACTGTAAGTCCAACTAAAGCAAGAAATGCTCCAGAGAAAAAGCGACAGCATCTAAAATTCTTAGAGGATCACGATATAACCACATGAAATTTTCTAGAAAATTAACAGTACAAATTTAAGTAAACTGTAAAAAAAAATTTATTGTTTTCTATCAAATATTACGACATAGTCATTATAGATATAATCAAAATAAGAAATATAATGATAGTACTGGAAATTTCAATACAGAATAATACTCAATTTAAGAGTCTTATCACATGAGTAAAAAAAAAAAAATTAAATAAATAAGCTTACAGGTATTTATCAAAGCCATTTTTAGTGTTCCACTGCATGTTCCATTCTCTTCTAACAGCTTAAATTTCTTGAACTTAGATTTTTGGTTGTCTTTCCTTCCTTGTTTTGATCACAGTAGTTATCTGCAATATATATTCCCCTTTTTTCAAATTTAGCACATTCGGTCTTGTTTTCCAAGCTCTTTAGGGTACTGGCTCTTGCCACTTTCTTCAGTAAATCTCGGTGGTTTCTTATCTTATTTCCATTTTTTTCAACTGTTTTTCTAAGATCCTGCATCATTCTCCTTTTTATTTCTTTGTTTGGGGTCTTTCTATCATAACTTTCCAGCTTTTCTTTGTCTAATGCATATGTCTCACAGATGATTTTCCACTTTTTATCTTCAAGTTTCCCTATATGTGTTTAAGGTGCCCTCGTATAATGTCTTATTAATTTTTGGTCACCTTGCTATTATAATGTGAAAGACGATAATGTTCATGTAGGCTATTCTATGTTTCTGGAAGATGGCCATATCCTCTGTCTGTCTCAGGTAAGAGGTACAATAATGTTGTGCAAACATACTCCTGACTATCTTTCATTGCATATTTTCTAGCTCTTTTACTTCCTTTTCTTCGAAATTATCCCATACTTAGACTGCTTATGTTTTATATTTGTTTTGAGGGGCCTTTTTGTTTAATGACATATCCAATTATTCTATCTTTTATCTAGTAACCACAATTCTTAATTTCCCTGAGGAAGTATTCTACTTTTTTGTTCTTCTCAGAACCAAATTGGAGTTTAGCTTGTTGCTCTTTTTATTGACAGATGAAGGAGAGCCGATCACTCTGCTGAGTCGAGGCTTAGTAACTACACCATAGTTCAGGATGATTATGAGACTTTGGAACATATGGAAAAATAACTTCTGTTGTTTGATATATAGAAAAACTATTAAGCCTTCCAGGATTTTCTGAGTATATATGTAGGCCATTATATCCAATGAATGTCTGTTGTTTATACTAACCATTCTGCCTTTATAAAATACAAATGTCGAGTAGTGTTGCACACTCCGGTCATGAATCAAAGATACTTTTACTTACTCTCTAATTCTTTTACCGATCACTCTACGAATCTTTTAATTTTTTATTTTTTTTTTTTTTTTTTTTTTTTTTTTGTCTGTGCAAAATGATTCATCTCCAATTTAGCTACCTTGCAAGAACATCTGAAACCTCTTAAAATAGTAATGCACATGATATTAGGTCCACACAAATTAAACCTGGTTTGACGTCACAAGCTACGACCAAGGAGGGCCAGGCAATGGCTGCTGATGACTCACCAGGTAGACCTATAGGTTCCTCCAAACACTCCATCTTTTTTTACACAAGGATGGTGAGGTTGCAGAGACTAAAAGACCTAATGAGTTTGAGCTGGACTTGAGCCCCAGTCTGGCGTTCACCAATCAGGGACGTTACCACAACGGCCACCATAACCCTTAAATAAGTTAAGGGAGATAAGTTAGAAATAATATCTCTTTCTATCACTTGCCAAAGAAATGGATACACTGTCGCAGCAGATTAGAACTTACCTTTTATTTTACAGAAGAATGTATGTATACTTATTAACCATCTTCTGTCAAACATCAACTTTTTTTTTTTTACCAAGTCATTACAAAGCAAAATTTGAACGCCATTAATAGGCAACAGGAAAACTACACCAACAACAGCAAACCCTGATATCCAGTCACAAGGAAGATCCATACAATGCTAGGAGCACTAAAATGGCTACCACCAACCCCACGACGGAAACATACTCCCCAGTAAACGAATGCTAAGTCACAGGGACAACTTCCCTCAAATCAATTGATTGGGCACAACCAGTATCACACATGATATAAACAGGGTGTAATGAATCAACTTAAGCACTAACAAAACCCTTAACTAAATATGGCTGGAAAACCTTATCAACAGATCTAGAACAAACACTGAAATCACCTAACTTCTTGTCATAAACGTGGTCATCTACGGTGTTAGCCTCTACTGGTAGCACACTAAAGTGAGAATTTAGTGGAGTAAGCGTAATAGTCTCAGTTTCTTCTTTCCTCTCCAACTTAAAACACCCAGACACTGTGTGACCTGGTTTCTTACAATAACTACATAGTACAGAACTACTACTGGTTGTTGACTTGCTATTCAAATTGCAGCTTTGAAAATTGACATGAGAATCAGAACTGGACCTTTGACCTTCAATATTTTTACTATAGGGCTTATTTGTGTTCCTATAGTCTTTTGACCTATCAAACTATGACCTTGACTCCTTGTGAGCCAGTATATAATCACCAGCACACAGATGTTTCTCGGAGGGTGGATAACCTTTTCTCATTCAAAGAGACCTTAATCTTACCATTTTTAACTTCCCTTAATCTCTTAAAATCATCTTTACATTCTGCTGCCTTACTCCATTTACCAACCCAATTTGATTTGTCCCTACTGAATTCTACATAATATATGTCTGTTTGTGTTTTGTAACCTGCTGCCACAAGAGACTCACTAAAGATTCGTAGTTAATCATAAGCATGAACACAACTTCTGACACTCCAAGAAAATCGCCACTGTAGATGGCTTGCATCATTTCACTCCATGCACGATGACAGAAATGAATCTAGAATTAAGGTTTAGAACCTTAAAGGAGAAAAGTTAGAGCCTCTTAAAAGGATTGTGAGAGAGGTGACTGGAAAGGTTGAAAACATCCGGCTGGGTATGAAAGAAATATGTGTAGGGGAATGTCAAGTATTATGATGACATGTATTAGGAAGTTTGCCTGTTGGGTATTGAAAGTACCGTTTACTAATTCAACTCCCACTGCGGCTTGTTAAAGAAGCGATAACGTAGCCGAGATTTTGACTATGGTAGTAGGAAGCTCGTCAGCAAGCAAGGAGGTGCTCTGCTTTGAGGAGTAGTGGGGCCTTATAAGGACGTGGTCCGGTAGTCCTTGCATAAACTGAAAGAATCCCCAAGGTAATCTCGTGATATTCAATGTTAGGTTATGTGTTTATTCTATATTGTATATAGAACATTTGTATAGTTATTGTTTGTATACGCGAATAATTTTGTTTTAGGAGTGGACAGCATTTACCTTAATACGTCTTGGGTGGTGATCACCTTTTGTTACGTGTGCTTTATCTCTCCATGGGTTTTCTTTTAGGTAACTATTATAATTTTGTTCAATATGTTATAGAATGTGACTTTAAATTATTGAGGTTTTGTGTTGATACTTCAGTTTTGGTGTAACTGGTATTTTTCATTGTAAGAGATTTTTTTTTTCTTTTAGGTGTTGACCACAAGTCCCGTACCGACTATTTTGCCCTGGTCTATTTAATTACATTGTACGATGCTGTGTGTTTAATTGTTTGTATTTGCATGTTAGTTCATTATTATTTTTGTTTGTTAAGTTTTAGGTTTTTTGTAATAAATATATTTTTAAAGAAAATAGTTTCCTTTCTGCAATATTTACTATTGTCTTAAATGTGAACTTTTTTAGTAAAGGAAACGGTCTACTTCACCCTAGTGAATTAAGCCATAATAAGCTTTAACTATAAAATTCAGGTGACAGGGAAATAGAGGAATTAGTGGCAAGAACCAGAGGATATGGTGTTTCAAAAGAAGAAAAATGGTGGATGAATAGAGAGGTGCGAGAATTAGTTAAAAGAAAATTAAAGGAATTTAAGGACTGAGAAGTAAGAAAGGCACAATAAGCAGAAGAACGATACGGAGAAGAAGAAAAAGATTCTAAAAGGAGAACAGGTATAGTTATTGGAAGAGTGACAGAGCAGTTAAATGAAAGACTAGGAAAACCGGAAGGAAAAAAGGATATCTATAAGATTTCAAATGTGAGGAAAAGGCAAAGACAGGATTTCGGGCAACAGGTAGTCATCAGAGATAGATATGGAAATATATGGCATAGAGATGATGACATTAAGAGGGGATGGAAAGAAAATTATGAGCAACTATTGAATACTGAAAATGAGAAAAAGGAGCTGGGAGAAGCACAAAGGGTGGAGGGGCCAGTGATGGAGATACAGAGTACAGAAGTGAAGAGGGCATTGAGTAAAATGAAGAATGGTAAAGCACCAGGCCCATCAGAGTTTCAAATTGAAATGGTCAAGATACTGGCTACAGAGGGGTAAGAGTGAATGCTGGATTTATTGAGCAATATGGGAAGAGGAAATAATGTGTGAAGACTGGGAGGAGAGACAAATGGTATTTATATTTAAGAAAAAAGGTGACATCATGGAATGCGGTAACTACAGGGGAATTAAACTAAAAGGCCATGGTTTGAAAGTGTTAGAAAGGGTACTAGATGAGAGGTTGAGAGAGACTTTAAAGATTGGGAAATGGCTGTATGGATTCATGAGGGGATGATGGCCTGTTGATGCCATCTTTATAGTAAGCCAGCTACAGGAAAAGAGACTAGAGGGAAACCAGAAGCTCTTCTTTACTTCTGTAGATTTAGAAAAGTCTTATGATATTCTGTAGATTTAGAAAAGTCTTATGATAGAATACAAGAGAAGTGATGTTTTGGTGCTTGAGGAAGAAGAAAGTCCCAGAGAATTTTGTTAGAATAGATGAGATGATATACAGAGGAACAAGGACAAAAGTAATAACAGCTGTTGAAACCTTTGAGGTTAGTGTTGGATTACACCAGAGGTCAGCATTAAGCACGTTTTTCATTTGTGTTAGTCTTGGGTGTGTTAAATGAAGGGATCAGAAATTAAGAGCTGTGAAGTTGCTATATGCAGAGGATTGGGTAATTACTGCTGAAAATAAGGAAGAATTACAGAGAAGGGTGGCAGAGGGGCAAGAGACTTTGGAAAGAGGTGGTTTGCGTGTGAATATGGATAAGACTGAAGCTATGGTTGGCAGTAAGGAAGGTAGGGACAAGATAGCCATACATGAAAGTAGAGGAGCAGTTATTAAGTAGGTAGAACGATTTAGATACTTGGGATCTACTATAAATCAGGAGGGAAGATGTGAGGCTGAAGTTGAGAATAGGATAAAAGTAGCATTGGGAAAGTGGAGGAATATATCAGGAGTGTTATGTGATAAAAAACTACAGTCAAGGTAAAAGTCAAGATCTGTATGACAGTAATAAGACCAGTGTCAATGTATGGATCAGAAACTTAAGACGAAGAGAGGAAGCAAATCTTGAGGGACCAGAGATGAGAATACTGATGTGGATTTATGGAAAAGGATGAAATAAGAAGGATAGCAGGGGTAGTAAAGGGTACAAAGATGATAAGAGTGCCACTACTGAGATGGTGTGGGCATGTGTTATGAAAGGTAAACAGCCAACCGAAACACTAATTATCTATGGGTGGGGTTTAGAACTGAGATATAGTTCAAATATGAAAGGTTAACAGCCAACCGAAACATTAATTATCTATGGGTAGTTTAGAACTGAGATATAGTTCAAATATGAAAGGTTAACAGCCAACCGAAACACTAATTATCTATGGGTGGTTTAGAACTGAGATATAGTTCAAATATGAAAGGTTAACAGTCAACCGGAACACTAATTATCATAGGCTAGTTAGGTTAACAAATCACAGCACTCACATTTATATTAAAGACCTTGTCGGGGTTTTGGCCTGTCGAGGATTTGGCCTGTCGGGGTTTTGGCAAGTCGGAATTGTGGCTGTCGGGTTACTGGGTGTCCGGATTATGGCTGTCGGGAATTTGACCCAGACCCAGTAGAATATGGAGACGCAGATACAGACACACACACACACACACACACACACATATATATATATATATATATATATATATATATATATATATATATATATATATATATATATATATATATAGATATAGATATAGATATAGATATATATATATATACATATGTGTGTGTGTGTATATATATGTGTACACATATATACAGATGTGTGTATTGTATTCGTGTAAATGTGTAGCCTATATGTGATTTGCTTGAAATCCCATACCAGAAGATCACAGGATAAGAAAATAGAACAGTAATAAATACTGTAAAACCAAAATACACGTGATAAAAGTGCAAATAATGATCCTGTTATGGATAACAATAATGCTATCAAGCAGTCAGATACAAAATGTTTCATTCTAATATCTTGGAAAGGAATATTTTTAATCCATTTTTTTATAACAAATAATTTCGATAAGAAAATAGGTAACATGTATGGAAATTCCATAATGGATGCATCTATTTCTAATAATATTAGTGTCATTTTTTGTTTGAGAAACGTAGGTTTGCTAGCGGATACCTTAGTGTCTACTAGGGGCCCCATTCACGCACCGGTACTACCTGCAGGTGTGTCATGCCGAGAGAAGGTTGTGACTCGAAGGCAGGATGAAAGCAACCGAGTCTTTATTACAGAGCACTCGCTTTTATATACATACTCAAAAGCAACAGGAAATCTCCTGTTCAACCAACACCGCACCGGTTAACAGTTAACGGTGAGAAAAACAGACATGTTATTTCAGGTTCTTGTCATTGCGAGGGGAGAGCGAAGATACAAGCATAATATATACACAAAATGAAATTTCGTTACTATATACGATCGTGTGACACACAGTTGGTACATGGCTCCCCTCCTAAAAATGACATACTGTACTTGTTAACTAGGGCGCCTTGATCTTGAGAGGCGAACTGTAGACAGGTCATCTGGCAGGAGATAAGCAGGTTTTAGATGATCAATGGAGACCCAGTCTTCTTTGCCACGAATGTTTAGTAGGAATGCTTTCGGACGGCGTCGGATCAAAAGGAAAGGGCCCGTGTAAGGGGGCATTAGCGGTGGCTTGCTAGTGTCATTGCGTAGGAAGAGGTGCGTTGCAGAGTGCAAATCTGTCAGTATGTGATGCTTCGCTGGGGGCTTGTAAGTCTGACGGCATGGAATAAATTTTCCCACGGTGTGATGTATGCACTGGAGATCGTCGGAGGAGGTTGCAGAAGGAAAAAATTCGGCAGGGACGGCCAACGGGTCGCCATACACCATTTCAGCTGCCGAGACGGAGTGGTCCTTAATCCCAGGAGAACCCAGGGAAGCTGAGTAAACCAGTTGGAATCCTTGCAGCGGGACATCAAAGCTGCTTTGGGGGTGCAATGAAAACGTTCAACCATTCCATTGGCAGCGGGGTTGTATGCAGTTGTCTGATGTAGGGTGATGATCAGGAGATTCGCTGATGATGTCTACAATTGAGAGGTGAAAGTGGTACCACTGTCAGAGGTAATATGTTCAGGGATACCAAATCTTGCAATACATCCTGAGAGTAAGGACGCTGTAGATGAGGCGGACTTTGCAGTTTCCATGGGAATGGCTTCAGGCCAACGAGTGAAGCGGTCGATGACGGTAAACAGGTAACGATGTCCTTGTGATGTGGGTAGAGGGCCTACAACATCGACGTGAATGCGTGCGAAACGACGCTGAGGTTGAGTAAAGGTGCCCACTCCTGAATCCGTGTGTCGATGTACTTTGGAAGTTTGGTAAGAAGTACAGGCACGGACCCAATCCTTAGCATCCTTAGAAATGCCGTGCCAAATGAACTTCGTCTTCAGCAACTGTGCAGTAGAACAGCACAAGGGATGTGAAAGGCCGTGAATGAAATCAAACACCTGCCGGCGCATGGGAGCAGGAATCCAAGGTCGCGGTCTACAAGTACTGACGTCACAGAGGAGGGTGGTGTTGGAGTCTTCGAGGGGGAAGTCTTCCCACCGGAGGGACATGCAAGATGTCCTACATGCTTGATACTCTGGATCCTGTCATTGGGCTTCAGCCAAGGCGATGTAATCCAATCCTAGTTGAACAGCAGCCAACGTGTTTCTTGACAGGGCATCGGCAACGGGATTCATTTTCCCAGGGACGTATTGAATGGTGCAATTGTATTCAGCCACGGCGGAGAGATGTTGGCGTTGATGGGCAAACCAGGCGTCAGACTGTCGAGTGAAGGCGTGCACCAGAGGCATGTGGTCTGTGCGAATGACGAAGGGCGTACCTTCTAAGAAATGGCAAAAGTGACGGACAGCCAAGTGCACCGCCAGCAATTCGCGATTGAAGGTAAAATAACCCGATTCTGCCTTGGACAGTTTTCTGTTGAAGAAGGCCAATGGGCGGGGCGAGCCGTTGACCACCTGCTCGAGTACTGCACCAATAGCGACGTCGCTGGCATCGGTGGAGAGAAGGAGAGGGGCATGTGGGATAGGAAAATGAGAGCTGCAACGGTTGATAGGGCCTTCTTTGCATTGCAGAAGGCCGCTTCTTGAAGGGGACCCCACTTCAGGTCCTTTGGCTTGATCTTGAGGGAGGCGTAGAGGGGAGCAAGAGTGGCAGCAATGGCTGGCAGAAAACGCTGATAATAGTTGATCATGCCGAAGAATTCCTGCAGAGCTTTGACGGTCGAGGGCGCGGGGAAGTCCTGAACAGCTGCTACCTTCTCAGGGAGGGGATGGACTCCTTCAGGAGTGATGCGGTGCCCTAAGAACGACACTTCGTTGGCACCAAAGGTACACTTGTTGTACCGGACTACAAGGCTGTTTTGTTGCAGGCGGTCGAGCATGATGCGCAGGTGACGGAGGTGTTCCTCTTTTGAGGAGAACACAAGTATGTCGTCCACATGACATACACAGAAAGGGAGGTCCCCTAAGATGCCATCCATGAGACGTTGAACCGTGGCCCCAGCATTACAAAGGCCAAAACAGGAGTAATTGAAGGTGTATGTACCAAACGGAGTGGTGATGGCGGTCTTGGGGATGTCTTCTATGTTCATAAGCACCTGATAATACCCCTTCAGGAGGTCGAGCGTGGAGAAAACCTTCGCTTTGTGCAGGTAGGAGGTCACATCGGCGATGTTTGGGATGGGGTAGTGATCCGGTTTTGGTTTGTATGTTCAGGCACCTGTAATCCCCGCATGGACGGAGGGAGCCATCTCTCTTCAGAACGATGTGTAAGGGTGACGACCATGGGCTGGAGGCCTTTTGGCAAAAGCCCATTTCCTCTATTTCGGCAAACGTCTGTTTGGCGGCTGCCAATCGTTCCGGTGCCAGACGTCTGAATTTTGTGAAGACTGGGGATCTCGTTGTCTTGATATGGTGATAAATACCGTGCTTGGCAGGAGCCGTGGGCGTTTGGCGAAGTTGTGGACAGAAAACTTCTGGGTACGACGTGAGAAGGTGGGCATAGGCATCCGTGGGTGCGCTGATGTGGAGAGCGAGGTTAGAGGGGGCGGGTTGAAGAGATGTCGACAAGTACGAGTCTGCGTTGACCAATCATTGGTGGGCGACATCGACCAGAAGGTGGAAATGAGAGAGGAAATCCGCACCGAGGATTGGCAATGTGACGTCAGCAACGAGAAACTTCCAATTAAATTTACTGTTTCCAAACGATAATGTGAGGTTCTCGTAACCGTAGGTGGGTATCGCAGATCCGTTGGCAGCTACCAAGCAGACGTCGGCAGATATAGACAGACTACGTAGTGTCCTAAAGAGTTCCCTCGGCAAAAGAGAATGACAAGCACCCATTTCTACCAAAAATCGCATGTCCGTTCCTGCATCATGTAGAAAAATTAGAAACACAGGAGGCCACTGCCACGAGCGATGGCCTACTTACACGTTTTTTGGCCACTGACAATCCTTGGCACAATTCTTCGCGGTTGCCCCGAATCTGTTGTGGTAGTAGCAAAACTGCAGTGGATGGGAAGCAGTAAGTGGCTGTAGAAGTTGTTGGTTGGGGCGCGAGCGAGTGGTGGGTGGTGGGTGGCTTTGTCGCCACTTCGGCACGTCACGGGGTAGGCGTGTATGTCCTACGGCATTCACGTCAGGTTCGGTTGACGTTGAATAGGCGTCCTCTTCGTCAGGAGTGGAGGCGTTGATGGAGGTCTTGAAGGTCGTGAAGTGGCTGTCTATAAGGGTGTCGGCTTTGGTCATCAAGTCCTTTATGGGTAAACTATTGACATCAGGTATGGCAGCACTTACAGGTTCAAGTGAACGGCGTATCCAAAGGGCACGAAGTAGGTTCATCTCACGAGGAGAGCCGTCTGCGGCAGATTGCAGGCGAGCGATACTGGTCATTTCCCTGAGGATGAGCAAAGCCCTTTGGTCCCCCAACAGTTATTGAGAGAGCTGAAAAAGCTTTGCTATACGGGCGGCTGGTGACGGCGAGTACTGCTGCAGAAGGTATGTTTTGAGGACGTCATACGCTATTGGGGTGTCTCCTTGTTCACAAAGCCAGTCGGATATTTCCGGGAAGGTGTCCTCGGGTATCGCCGCGAGAACATAATCTGCTTTGGTGGTTGAGCGAGTCACACCCTTGATGCGAAACTGGACTTCTGCACGTTGAAACCAAGCAAACGCCTCTCCGCTGGCAAACGACGAAAGTTTCAATGGGGCAGCAGCAGCGCCAACTTCCGTGGAGTCCGCCACAGTACCAACGACGGAGGGGCGAGGGGGGGTGGAAGGCGGGAGGAGCGAGTCGTCTTCCGGGGCAACCAATGTGACGAGCTGAGAGAAGGTTGTGACTCAAAGGCAGGATGAAAGCAACTGAGTCTTTATTACAGAATACTCGCTTTTATATACATACTCAAAGGCAACAGGAAATTTCCTGTTCAACTTAACAGTGAGAAAAACAGACATGTTATTTCAGGTTCTTGTCAGTGTGAGGGGAGAGCGAAGATACAAGCATTATATATATACATAAAATGAAATGTCGTTACTATGTACGATCGTGTGACACACGGTTGGTACACAGTTCTCCGGTTTGGGGCGGAGCTTCAGTGGCCGGACGACCGAAATTGTACCCATACATTATGCAGGCGGCCTGAGACCCTGCGTGAAATCAGGTTAGTATTATAGTATACTCTCGGCCAGCAATTCGGAAGGTGTCATCAGAGAGGGAGCTGTAGATTCTAGCTCTTTGTGTTGTACTTTACGAGAAACGTAAGCAGCCAAGGAGGAAAAGGGTTTAGATTAAGGAATGGCTAGCAAAAAGAGAAGTACTATCACACACAAACCTGTTGTCATATTTAGTATGGGAGCCTCATGATTTATTTGATTATCTACGAATGGATGACTACATTTCGCAAGCTTTTAGACCATGTGGCACCACATATACAGAGAAAGACACTTGTATGAAATAGGCTATATCTAGGGTTACCCGATTTCAATTTCAATCTCTCAATTGTCAGCCAATGATATTTATATCTAGATAAGTTTATTCACGTATACTACACGTATATACACACACCCAGATCAACATATAAATAACTAGAGACGCATTGAAAAACAACAAGCATTTCAATAGGATATGAAGAAACAAAACTATGGAAATTAATATTTAATGCAAATTACAAGAAAGAAACTAAAGAAAACGAGACTAACTTGGAAAAGTAGTAATCAATATTTATGAAACAAATCAACTTTTTCATATGAAAAGCATGTCTGTAAAATTCTTTGCAATGACAATTTATATTCCATTTACACTGTAAAATAGCATCTATAGTTAACACATCTAACTTATTCCTCTTGTCTGCCCATTGAACAATCATCTTAGAACCACATTTGCATTATGAGCAGGAATATTGAATAAATATTCACAAAAAAAATGGATATCTCAGAAAACTGTTCCTTGAAGTCTAACTGCTCAAGGATGGAAAACCATTTTCATGACACATCTTGGCCACCCATTCATCATCACGTTTGTTCTGCATCTGTTGATCAAGAAGGATTTTAATAGTTGACCACAGGCAAAAAATCACGTTGTCGTAAATGTTTACTCCTTTGTCTTTTAACACTAGACAAGAAGATTGTATCTGTTCCCGTACTGGAGGTACATCTAATAACAACCATGAAAAGATATCAAAATTTTCTAAATCAAACCATTGTTCTCTAGTCTTTGGTAGTGCCATAGCCTCTGTCCATGTTCTTCCACTGTCCTGGGTTAGAGATCTCTTGCTTGAAGGTACACAAGAGCACACTATCCTACTTTATTTCTCTTCCTCTTGTTATTTTGAAGTTTTTATCTTCTTGGTATTTTCAAGTATTTATAGTATATATAAAGATTTATTCTAATGTTATTGGTCTTAAAATTCTTGTAATTTTTCTTTATTTCCTTTCCTCACTACTTTATTTTCCCTTTTGGAGACATTGGGCTTAATAAAGCATCTTGCTTTTCCAACTAGGGTTATAGCTTAGCTAATAATAATAATAATAATAATAATAATAATAATAATAATAATAATAATAATAATAATGGTAGTAGTACATTTGTACAATCGTTTGAATTGAATGATGACAAACAGTATGAAAGGCCATAGCTACTTGTGATGCTAATGTATTATTTCCTCTATCTGTGTTTTTCTTGATAATGAAGTTTGTTATTTTATCATCTTTTGAAGTGAAGGAAATTCTTTCTGTGTGCTTTGCCGAATCAATGTGTCTCATGATATCATTCTTCCTGTCATATTCAATACTGGAATTGCAATGGCATAAACCACAGGTTGCTTCAAAGAAATTCCTTCCTTGTTTGATAAATGTCCACTCGTTGGAATATTCATTACGAAATTTACATTTACCTTTTGACATTTTAAAGAGGAAAAAAGTAAGCTGTAGCAAGCAGTAATGGTACTCTGGTATGGAGGGTTAAAATGAAATGCCACAGTATGTTACTACTCAATAGTCAGCACTCATCTAGTGCCAACCAATTCAATAGGTTCCAAACGCGATTGGCTGCTTTATGTAAACACAGTAAACCTTTAGTAGCATATTTTTGTCATTCAATTTATATTATCATAAATTTTTCAAGAAAAAAAAATCACCATTTTACATTATATCATGAGGTAATGATTTTAATTTTCTAATATTTTTTCTATTTATATATATGTGGAGAATTTTTATCTGAATGGTTGAGTGGGAACTTAGTCCAGGAAAGTCTCCCTACGGCAATTACCCAAAGCTCAACAGGGGAGGATAATGAGCACTTACTCTCGGGACACAAACGCCCTGCTAATACTTCACTGCCATAGTTCACTAACCTTCACTCTTAAATACAAAAGGAGGCAATTTTACTGTCCAGAGGCCGGAGAACTCCACACGTTAATTTGGAAATAATTTATGGCCTACTCTAGCTTTGTCAGGGCTAGAGTCATCTCACTCTAAGGCTCTGTTTTGACTCCGTCCCAGTGACCCCAGTGGGATTCTGTACAGGTATCTTACGTTAATGCAATTAGAGACAATAAAAAAAAGGGGGAACAGTGGAGTATAAAAGTATAAAGTAAAGTTAAATGGGGATCTTCACCTTCAAAGCACTAAGTTAAAGAGCGTACACTCGCTGATACCAACTTACCTCTGTCTAGAGTTGGTTACTCTCAACACCTTGAGTACTTCTGACCCGTCCCATAGCATAAATGGGTAAAATTCATATAATGCGGTTAAGGATACCAAAATGTGTAATCTATTCCAAATGATTTATTACAGAAAAAAGGGATGGAAATAACTCGATGATTTTAACACAACAAAATTAAAAATTGGAAAAAATATCAGTAACTCAATTATAAGTTTTACATATGATAAAATGAATAAGTGAATTTACAACACAAAAAAATTGAAAACGTTAAACGGAATTAACTTGTGGATTAAACCTCAAACAGAATAAATAAGAGTCAAAAAATTCTGATCAACAATTTGTGCGGTAGGATGCTGTGAGGTCCCAACATGTGGTCAGTGACCTCAAGCAATTACCAAGATCAAAGAAATATGAATACATTAATTTCCATGCACGCAGCCCGAAAGATGTAATGCCAAAATAATACCTAAACTTAACTTATGAGACAAATAGAAACTTATCTAAAGGGGGAATGGCCATTAGTTAAACTCACAAGATTTTTATATGTTGTGGGCGCCCGTGTCCTAAATGTGGCGGTCTTCAGTTTGCTCACTAGGCCTACAGCACTTATTCTGCAGAGTCAACGGCCCCCTCCAAGTTCTCCAACTAGCCCCCAAGACTGGAACCGACGTGCTGTAGAATTAGCAGCTATGCACTAACACTGGTCATCTGCTTGACCTCCTCTACGTATTCTTGGTTAGTTATTGTGTAAGGGGACAGGCTAGTGATGGAGAGTGGGAGCACGAGGTTGACATTGGAGCCTGACTTGGCAGCTCCGTTTCGCACCGTGGCCTGTATGTTTGTGAGGTCGAGTTCAGGTCAGCTGCGTCCTCCTTCCTTCCCCAAAAAAAAGCGTATCTTGGTGCGTAGGCCTACGGTCTTGAGGTGCCAACTCTCATTTAGGACAGGCTTGAAAACCTTGTGCCTTGTGAATTTCAAGCAACACACTTATTTAGAATACAAGGAGAAATCTTGCAACTCCAGGGGGCAAAGATAATCCTAATTCTAAACATCTGGCATACAGAATAAAAAATGAAACTAAAAGGTAATTTAGCAAATCGGGCTTACGTGTGTGGACAACCATACCTCCTAGACTAGCAGACTTGAGTTGTAATTAAGAGATTTAAAATACTGTACCTAAATACTTACGGTAGAATAATGTATACAAAAAACACAAAGTATTAATCTTGGGACACTCGCTTAAGAAAGACACATTACTCACATTTTTCCTGCCGTGACGTCACGAACAATAACAAAGTCTATGTATAAACTATGAAGAAGAACAGTAGTGAAGAAAATTCTTCACATATATATATATATATATATATATATATATATATATATATATATATATATATATATATATATATATATATATATATATATATATATATATATATATATATATATATATATATATTTCATGATGAAGTAAATGCGGGACAAAAAGGCATCCCGTGAGGGTCTAGTTTGAGACACGGGACAAAAGGATCAAATTCGGGACATGTCCCGCAAAATCGGGACGTCTGGCAACCCTAGCTGTATCACCAAGGGATAGACTTGTATACATCAATGAATTTGTACCAAAATCTTTTATCAACCCAGATAGCTGACATAGTGCTCGCCTACTAAATAAAATCTTCTGCTGCGACTTTTAACCATAGACTGAGGATAAGCCTGCATGCCACGTCGAAGACACCTCACATACATTCAGGCCTGCTCGAACAGGTCTCGAGCTGTCCGGTCGCCTGTGAGTTCAAACCAAAGACTATAGTCTTTGGTTCAAACCTTACGAATAAAATCATGTCATACACACTACGATGCAGTTAAACCACGCCCACAACGTTCTCACCTGAAGGCTGCAACTGAGCGTGAATGGTTACTGGATTCTCGCCTTCGGTTCCCAATGGAATCTGTACCCTGCTACTATAAGGGCATTCTATTTTTTTTTCTCCTTCTTCTTTTCAAAATGTTTAAAAGCTTGTTTGTATTCATACATTAGTATATGTGATGTTTAATCTTTATCACTGATTTAACATAAAGGTTTTTTTTGAAGGTGGACAAGGTGAAATTAGTCAGGATTTATACACTTGAATTTTTCCTCTTTATCTTTGATACACTGTACAGGATACGGATATACATAAAGTTTTCAATGCATATATAGGCTACGCCAGTCAATACAGATCGGGTCTGTTCAACTCAGGCGGTGGGGGCGGAGCTAATGCCATGACGTCATTGGAGGTGCTTGGCCGATTTTCTCCATTGAATTAACATAGGAGTCTTTATCCATTGCATGGCGTGCTAGATCTATCTTTTAAAAAGATTTTACATGCATGATGTTTGTCATATATTCACCAAGCATTGTTTTATTTCCAAGATATAGCCAAATCAATACAGATAATTACCATATTTTTTCGATTTTTTTTCTTAATGCTATTCATTTGATTACCTATATACTGGTTTGTTGTATTCTCAAGTCCATTTTTAACACAGGAAAATTTAGTCTCTCTCTCTCTCTCTCTCTCTCTCTCTCTCTCTCTCTCTCTCTCTCTCTCTCTCTCTCTCTCTCTCTCTCTCTCTCTCAAGTAATAATATTTTCAAGATTATAGATAATTGCTAAAAAAAAATGTTTAATTCTTTCGCTGTTTTTTGTCAATTTTAAGAATAATTCTTTTCATTGATGATAAAAACTAGAAAGATAACGTTAATTATATCTTCCAAATCTTTTTAAGAATACCAACTTTCATGCAATACATAGAAAATGTGGAGAGTGTAAAAAGAATACTACTGTATTTGCACTTGACTACAAAAAAGATATTAAAGTATATGAATCATATCATATAGATCTTATGGAAATAAAGGAATAAACGATGAAGAATATGGTAGAGAGAACACATTCGAGCAAATTTCCCATATATATATATATATATATATATATATATATATATATATATATATATATATATATATATATATATATATATATATATATACAACTTCACATGTGAGACATACTATATAAATTTCATTAAATAAAACAAATATATAATTAATACATACATCAAATGGCTAGGATAGTTTCCAGGAACATGCTGTAAGTTATTTGCATTTGTTTGGAATCTTAAACTATATTATGTATACTGGTATATTTTAAGTAAAAATAAATCATCTAACAAATAAAACACAGCTTGGAATAGTCTCTACTTGAGCAAATATATTTTGACAAAACGTCTTTACATGAACAAATATTTTGACAAAAAAAAAATCTTTCAAAAGATGTTATTTCTAATTTCTTTGTGCTGGTCTCTTTTTTTATTTATAGTTTTGTTTTTTTCTAAATCGCGGACTCTGAAGAAAATACTAATTTTAGCAAAGGTTTCTTGATAACTTAAGCATATGAGGTGCATCTGCAACAACAAATATTTCCCCATTTACTGATGATTGGGTTTATACAAACATGCTTCCATATTCTCATATTAGAAGGTCCTAGGTTATGAACAATAGCAACAATGAATTGATGGCGCAGCTGTACTCTTTAAGCATTTTGGAGGAACTCCACGTATCTGGGACTTTACTTCATCTTCAATATCCTCTTATTTTGTCCTGGCGTCTGCTGCGAATTACCCAGCCTTTCTGTGTTGATTTGTCTCGAGGAAACCTGAAATATCTTATGGCTTTACATTTTGAGTTAGTTCTGACTATTGCAACCAAAAACAGCGCAATAAGAAGCCATCTTCCATAAATAATGTGCATGTAGGTTTACAGTTGTAGCTCATGACAATGAAAGCGTATGGCTTCAGGTGGCAGTCTGGCTACACTAGACGCCGATGACGTTGCATAAGGGGCGGAACTATGTTTAGAGTCCGCCTCGTGAACAGACCCTATGGGCTACGCATGTACCCTTACACATGGGCGTAGGAGTAGGGGATGTAGAGGGTGCTAACGTCCCCCATCTTTTTGCCGAAAATTTACCTTAAAAAAGATTGAAATATATTAAATTGCATATATTTAGTAACTCATTCTTCATAAGAATTATCATTCTTAAGCACTTTCCATGTTAGAGTAAGAAATTTTTCATATATGTATATATATCCATTATAAATATATATATATATATATATATATATATATATATATATATATATATATATATATTTATATTCTTACCGAACTGGTATAACGTGAGAGTAAATTGTTTTATTCACGTATTTCATTTGTGTATTTAAGAGATGTATAGCCAGCTTGTAAGGTGAGTTCCACTCCATGTAGGATTAAGTAAATGTATGTAAATTACATAAGACTATTGTCATTCCTTTAGTTATATTTCATTCAGTTCTGTATATGTATATTTACATTATCTTAAAGAATTAAATCTTTATTTCACATAGTTTTGCTACGAAGTCTTATGTAATCCTGTTAAAAGGTATATATGACACACATGAGGTATAAACGTTATGGATTGCATCATGTTTTCATATGGTTGGAAGTTGCATGAAGGTTCTAGACTAAAGTTATTCTTTATTTTTTAATGTTACGAGGAGAGGTGGGTGGAGTTAGCGGAGTGTGTTGCCATTTGTCAGGCATCGTATAGAACCCTACTTCCAACTGTCAAGTTGGCAACATGACGTCGTGAGAGGCCGTCTGGACCATACCCCCACTCTACAAGAATGCTGAACTGGAAAATTCCAGAATGTATTAAGATGACATATAAGGGCTTGCCATTGCATAGGAGGCCAGATCGAGATCCAGCCCGACTTTCTGAAAGAGCCAACGTCCGACAATGCTCTCACCAGCACCTCTTCAGCCATAGTGTTTCCTCTCAGACGTGAATAGTGTTTTCTCTCAAACTGTACATAGCGTATAATGTTTGTTAAAATGTTTGGTAATTTTTTATTTGAAAGAAATGAAGGGAATTAGTAAGTACAGTTTATATTGTAAAATTTATTAAAGTTTTTGTGCCTGACCCCTTGTGATTTGGTTAAACAGTGAAGTGCATTTATTTTTGCTTAACCGTTCAGTAACCTTGTGTGACCCCGAAGGTCCTAAGAGCAACAATTAATTATTTGTAAGTGTGATTATAATTTATTTCCTATAGTGTTCAAGTGTCAATTTTTATCATAAATTGTCAAAATTAAATATTTTCATAAATTAATTTCTAGTGAAACAAATGATTGTAAAATTCTTGAAGTGTCATTTTTTTTCAAGTCTGAGGTCTAGTTCAAATTTAAATTTTGAGTGATTTGTTTTTGGTATAATTGTTGACTTGTTATTTTTTTTTTTTAGAAAATATATATTTTTGTAAAGTGTGTATTATTTCAATCACCAATAATTATTTCAGTGCTTTGCTCGTATTCTTGACTTAGAACAGAAGTAAGAGGTTGATTTAATAATAGTTACTGTTAAAGTAAAGTAATCGCCTAGTTTTGTTTTGAGTATAACGTAAAGACACCTTTAGATATTCAGTATTCATGTATACTAACATCTGGGAGTTACGTATTATTCTCAAAGCTCAGAAGAATTCTCGTGTGTATCAAATTTATGTAAAATAAAGCCGGTGAGATTTGGAGCTTGGGAATTTATGTAATTTGCTAGTCGTAATATATATTTTTTGGTGCCCAGACCCTGGGATCAAACAAATCTGTTTTAAATATTGGTGATAACAGGGCCGTGTTTCTGTTTAAGGATTGACCAGTTTAGTGCTTATAGGATTCCGTGTATTGTTAGGATATATTTTTTGGAGAGGTATAATTTTTTTTTTAAAGTACAAGATGGCTCAATTAAATGTACAGCAGTTTTTGGTAAACCCAATTGTTCAGGAATTGTTTGAAGCTAATGTAACTAAAGCTCAGTGGCTCGCTATTTTAATGGCATGTGGTGGCCATACAATTGGTGGAATGATTAAACCTAAAATGAAGTGTCTAGGCTTAGAAGCATTGATAAATTCAGGAAAGTTGCCAGAAGAAGATATCTGTTTGGAGAATGCTAAAGCAGAATTTGTGGAGAAGCAAACATCAGATGATGCACAAACTTAAGGAATGAAAGCGAAAATCAATGTACAGGCTGAGATTAGACAAATTGCAGTTGAAGAGAATTTGATTAAGTTGAAGATGATAGAAGAACGAGAGGAGTGGGAAGAAAGAAAGAGAGAGAGAAGAGCCAAGAGAAATTACACAACGAGAATATAGAGAGAGAGAAGAGGCAAGAGAAATTGCAAGACATGCAAGAAAAGAAGCAAAAGAAATTTCAAGACATGCAAAGGAATTGGAACTGTTGAATGCTCATGCAAGGTTGTCGCCAACTCAGCCAGGTGTGACCCCTGCCTTGGATGAACCCGTGCTGATGTGGTGAAAGCACAGAGGTTAATCCAGAAATTCATGGAAGAAGCTCCTGACGAGTTCTTTGATCATTTTGTAACAGTTGTGTTGACTATGGAATGGCCAGGAGATAAATGGCCTGTGTTATTGCAGAGTTTTTTTATTGGAAAAAGTCGCAATGCATATATTGCCTTCTCTCAGGACCAGAGGAAGGAGTATCAAGAAATTAAGAGGAGTATGCTGCAAGTGTTTCAGATGAACCCTGAATACTTTAATGAAAGTTTCCAAAGTTTGCGGATTGATTAATTGATTGATTATGAGTTATCTGGCATCCTTCCAAAGTTTGCTAAAGGACGAGAAAATTACTTTCCTGGATTACGCTGATGTTTTAAGAGATGGATAGAGGCTGCCAAAGTGAGAGAGATGACTGACTTAGAAGAATTGATAGTGCTGAACAATATTTACGAGGAATTCGTGAACATATTCAAATGTACTTGAGAGAGAAAGAGGTGAAGAAACTTCTTAGAGCCATTGCGCTGTGTGAAGGTTATCATGTTATCAGTCTTAAACCCTCCGCGGGTATGAAGTTTCAACCGTCGTTCCGACCAAGTGTCAAGTATTCACTGAACCATGGAAACCAGTTCAGTAATAACTATGTGAACAAGTTCAGTAGTTACACCAGAAGTACCACTGGTACTATTCCAAAGCAGAATGTGATAGTACCAGAATAACAATCATTGAATCGTCCTCCTTCAGGTATTGTGAAAGACGTGCAGAAGAATAATATTGTCTGTTATAAGTATGGCAAAAAAGGCCATATCAGTAAGGAATGTTGGTCGAAAAAACCGAAAGCAGTTGCCCAAGTGGTTAAGGGTAATTCAACTCCACAGAATAAGAAGACAAAGAATCAAACGGGAAAGGTCGACGAGGAAAATAAACCAGCTAATGTTTACATGACTAACAGGACAACTCCAAACAGTGTGGGTGCTTTTAAACTTATATTTACGAAGGTATTTTAGCCGCTCTGGATGGGAGCGAGCAGATCACAGTCAAGATATTGCACAACATGGGATGTAATCATAGTGTGGTAACGAGAGGTGTACACCCGATGCTGGAACAAACTCTCACAAGAAATTCTGCCATTTTGAAGGAATAGGAGGTGAGGGGGTTACCCCTATTTGCCATTTAAAACTGTCATGCGAGTTGGGGACAGGTCATTTTGATTTTGCTATAAAGGATTCATTGGCTGTTGAAGGAGTAGAAGTCTTACTGGGAAATGAGGTTGGTGGAGTGCCGTTTGTGCCTTGTCTCATTGTAACAGAAAACACTTAAGTATAGTTTTACAACCTGTATGTGTTTCCTAGTTGTGTGACGACTAGGAATATGATGAAGAAAGTAGCTGCAGAAGAAGACAGAGAAACCAAAGGAACAAGGAACTTGGAAGATTTATTTACAGAAGAAGAGGTTTCCCAATATAGTACGCAAGAGAGCTCCTGAGAGAGCCTGAGAGAAGAGGAACAACAGACGAATGAACAGGAAGACAAGGAAGCCATGGATTTGGAAGAAATAGAAAACTCAGCGTTAGAAGTAAGACAATTGTGTCGGAAAATGCTGATAGGATTGCAACAGAAGGATGCAACGTTTATGGAATTATTGTACCCTGTGGTGGATGAGACGGAGGTGCAGCAGTCTCCCACCTGTTATTACTTCAAGGATGGATTCCTTAGGAGGAAACAGAGACCCATCAATATCCCTGGGAATGCCGAATGGGGCATATCCCATCAGATATTGACTCCCGCACCGCTGAAAAGACAGGTGATCGCCGTAGCGCATGAGAAAGGACACAATGGAATAAGAAAGATGACGGAGAAGATTATGGAACACTTTTTCTGGCCTGGCATGCATAAGTATGTGAGCCAGTTTTGTTGTGAATGTCACGTTTGCCAGATACCTGGAAAGCCTAACGAGTACATCAAGAAGACTCCCTTACCCCCGTTGAAGTGCGAGGAGAACCCTTCAGTTAAGTAATGATCGACATTGTAGGACCGTTACCAAGAACGAAGAAAGGCTATGAATACATGTTAACTATGATGTGTCCAGTGACAAGATACCCAAAAGCCATACCCATCAGGAACGTCAGTGCCAAGGTAATCGTCTAGAAGTTACTAGATTTTTTTACCAAGTTTGGTATTCCAGAAATCGTTCAGAGTGACCGAGGAACAAATTTCACGTCACAATTGTTTCAGGACATGATGAAACTATTGGATGTGAAACAGCAAATATCTGCTGCCTATCACCCAGAGACCCAGGGTGCCTCAGAGAGATTTCATCAAGCCCTAAAGAGTATGTTTTGTATTTGTTATCCAGAGGAATTAGTGCTTGATTACTGCCCTCAAGCATACCTGGAATAATAATACAGTTGTTGGATGAGAATGAATCCTTTTATCCCTGCATCTTCGCCGACTTGTCTTCTAGGTTAGATGGGATATAATCAGAGGCATCTTATTAAAATACATTTAATTTCTCTCAGGCTTACATTTCTGATCTTCTCTCTTAGATTTGTGACTCTCGAGTGAGAATATGTAAACAAATCTCGTACACAACAATACAAAAATAACAAATGAACATCACTCTATAAAAGATTGAATCCTACTGCAATACAAAAGTAAGAAGAATCACATCCTAACTCTAGGACAATTATTAAATCATTATTAAATCCTTCATAACATACGCTACTACACTTATAAACTATGTTGGAACACTTTCTATTTATGCAATACTGTGCAACATTACTTTTAATACCTGTAGCTTGTATACAGTAGTATTACAGTGCAAAATACATAACAGTCTCCTCCCCCTTAACTTGATATTGTACAAAACTTTACAAATCTAATCTCTCAGGGGGCTTCCCTCTATTAATCCCTTAGGGAAGTACTCTAACTTCATATTGTACTGGTACATGAATAGATTCTGAATCTACATCTGATGTTTGAGCATCTTGGTTGATATTTGATTTAACTACTTCTAAAAATGTTTCATCTCTAACATTCACAAGATCTATAGGATTTGTATTTAACGGCTGTAATTAATTAACACTGTTTTACAATATTTCCACCAACTTGAACATTATAATGTAAATTTCCAATCTTTTACAATTTTTACTGGTACCCACTTTTCTGGAGTATTGTATGATCTTACCAGGAAATTAGAATAAGGGGAATTTATTGTCTTACTTTTGGGAGACTTTCTTATTGCTTATACCATTTTTTCTTTCAAATCACTTTGCAAACTTAGATGAAACAAATCTTACTTACCTAATCCTCCTCCCCATCAACAAATTTGATGGTGTCACGCCTGTTGTACTGTGCGGTGTTGCTCTATAAAACAATAAAAACTTTGCAACATTAAACAATATGTTATTTGAATTTGCTTTTCTGCATTTCATGTTATACTTAACGGTTTGAACAAATCTTTCCACCTCTCCATTTGTGGAAGGTTGATACGTTGCTGAAAATATGTGTTTAATACCATTCACATCAGAAAATTCTCGAAATTCCTTTGAGGTAAACTGTGGACCATTATCGGTTACAATTCTTTCGGGAATTTGATGTGTAGAAAAAGTTTTCATTAATTCTTTAATAGTTGCGTAAGATGTTATTGTCTTCATTGGAATTACTTCTAGCCACTTACTGTAAGCAGCTACAACTATCACAAACAAATAACCTAAGAAAGGACCTGTAAAATCTATGTGCACTCTTTGTCATGGATACTTGGGCAATTCCCATGTGTGCATTCTAGCAAATTGAGGATTGTTCTGTTGCTTCTTACAAACAATTCAATATCTCTATCTACACCTGGACACCAGACAAAAGTCCTTGCAATAGTCGTTAATCTGACAATACCTTGGTGATCAGCATGTATTTCAGACAAAACCTTATTCCTCAGTAAACTTGGAATAATTATTCTTGACCATTTCATTATACAACCTTATGCTATGCTCAACTCACTCCATATATCTTTATAGGGTTTACAATTTGCCTCATTTCTACATAAGTCCCTACCTGTCATTAAACTCTCTAAAACCTTACTAAGTATTAGGTCTTTCTTGGTATTGTGTGCAATATCCTTGGCTGTATTACCCATCATTGATGTAGGACGATATTCTTTACCATAATGATATGGGCTAATGTAATTGCCTAACGTTGTAGTCTTGCAGCTACCAACGTAGATAAACTTGCTTTTGGACACAATATTGCTAATAGAGGTATATGATCTGTAACAAGTGTGAACATTTTCCTTCCATAAAGATACAAATGAAATTTCTTAACTCCATACACTAATGCTAAACCTTTTTTGGGCTCAAGCCATGATGTCTTAATGGAAGGTTCCTTTACTAGCTTCCGAAGGGTATATATGACTACAGTGATATTCCCAGAGAATCAAACCAAAGGTTTCACAGAATTCTAAATTCTGGCGCGAGTACCTTTAAGATTACTCTCAAGGGTATCGTATATCATCAGGGGACGTATTCTTGACACGCCACATGGCAATCTGCACCCCGAATAGCCTTTACGCCTCTAGGCTCTAGGGGGAAAACGTGGCAGAATAGAAGGGTAACCGCAACAAAGATTACCCTGGTTCCCCTACTACAATCGTATCAAAACCGCGCCAACTCCCTCTGGCGGTCATTCCTTTATCTGTAGCGACTCGCTACGGTGGTGTTCCCTGTCGATCTGACATTTCCGATCGATTTTTGGGAATCTTTATGCTTCTACGGCTTCTTTCTCCATCTAGAAAGTTGAGTATTGATTCTTTACAATATGTAATTTAGTTCCAGCCTCACAATGAAATTGTGTATTTCTTGTGTGCGGATCTTCGCCGATCGCCAGTGTCGCCATGGCGCTGTCATTCTTTGTACATGTGCTATTTAGTTAGCAGAACGACATTCCGGTGTAAATAGCTTATTCATTGTTATGAAAGCTATTTAGGCATTATATATTGTAAAGATATCTATAAGCATATTTTTCCCTTTCCATGGCGATCGTATATGTCTGAGTTTTGATGATTTAGGTAACCGAAATCTCGTCATGTCTGGGTAACATAACCTAGACAACATATACTTACGTCATTTCCCCGGTTACCCTTGTGTATTGGTTATCATTCCTGGAGATCGATGTCTCCTGGAATTATATTAATCATCATCAATCTCACTAGAGATTTATGGGTAATCTCTCTTCCCTCTGAGAGTAGCCTTAGGCTACAACTCTCTGCGTCAGCCTTGAATTTCGAATTCAGGCATGACTAGCCAAGAGTTTTCTGTCTCATCCCTTAACAGCCGTCGGCAAGTTTTGGGATTCGATCAGAACCTCAGAGTATTTAGTCTTTGTCGGCAGTCGGTCGGCGGGGTGATTGCATTCCCTTGCCATCGGAACTACCGGCATAGGAGGCTAGCCCTCCCTAGACTACACCTGAAGTGGTTGAATGTTACTGCCACCTTCTCCCTGTGGTCTAGTAGACTAGTCCTATGCTCGCTGACCCTAGGCTATAGAGTCGTATACTCTTGTGGCCAGGATGGTGCCGGCATTGGAACTCTGTTTCTCCCTTGTTGAGAGGAACGGCATGAGCTGCCGTCCCCTTAACTGTATTAGCACCTCCTAAGCTGGAGAATAAATGATTCTCCTGCCGCTTGTGGTCGTGCCGGTACTGAAACAGAGTTTCTTCAAGGTGTGTAGATCCGGCAACATTGCCAGTCCCTCCTATACCTCATATAGGACCCTTTCCCCTCCTCTCTCTGTTCTTTTACGATGGCCGAGCCGTTGTCTTTCCTGTGCTGGAGTCCTGCAACCTTACCATTGCAGGTGGGTTGCTGAAGCCGCCCAGACACCCCCCCCCCCTCCTCAGTCTTCAGCTGTCGGCGACTGCCGACTGCCAACGGCCATGACGGCTGTCGGCGACTGCCGGCTTCCAGTGGCTTTGGCGGCTGTGGATGGGAGGCCCCTTTTGTCACCAAGGTTCTCCAGTTCTCCCTTGAACAGCTAGCCACAGTTTCTGTTGTCGGCGTATTGTTCTGGCCGGCAGTAGACCGGCACAGATAGATACTGACTCAGTAGGTAGTATGCCGACTGTACTCGTGCTGCCGGAGGCTGGCCTACAGTAGTAAGCCGGCAATAGTACTGTGGCTAAATGGAAGTGAACCTTCTTTTCGGAGAAAGGCAGTAAAATTAGACTTTTACATCTTTTATTACTGTATACATATACAGTAATACATACCCTTCACTCCATGCTCTCTCTCTCTCTCTCTCTCTCTCTCTCTCTCTCTCTCTCTCTCTCTCTCTCTCTCTCTCTCTCTCACTCTCTCTCTATCTCTCTCTCTCTCTCTCTCTCTCTCTCTCTCTCTCTCTCTCTTTCTTTTCTAGCTAATCCGGCAATATGCTGGCTGAACTACAGTATATGTCTATACAGGTAATCAGTATAATTGCAGTATAGTATATACAGCAGATGAATAACTATCGTATATATTATACTAGTAGTTATTTCCAATATATCTTGGGTATCCCTGCCCAGATATTTGCTGAACCCAATTCTATATTGATGGATTAATATTTCATCAATATTCTGATTTGAAATCTGTTTCTATTTACCCTGCAATATTAAATTTCGTAAAGGGCTGGTGGTGTGACGCCTCTAACCCCTAAAAGGGGAGAGCCCTTATCCATGAGTTTCCCTGTTCAGGAAACTTCCTGATTTGATATTGTAAGGGAGGTTGCAGCGAATAGATGGGTTGGGATAGACAAATATATGTCTTTTAATTTCTAATCAACATATCTTGGATGCGAGCTTCTGCTGTTACCGCTCCTATTTCGAAAGAATGACATTCCTTCGATACTCTGATTGTGTATCAATCCTCCTTACCTCACAGCGTTAAGCATAGAAGGGGACAGTGCATGTACACTTCCTTACACCTAGGTGTTCGAGCCCCCTTTTCTTCAGGGAATTCCCCGGTTGGAGGAATTTCCTTTAGACTGAGAAGTAACAGCATTGGCTCACAGGGGATACACGGGTATGTGTCTCCCACTATATCTTTTAGCTTTCTGTCCTAAGCTATTTTGTCAAAAGACAATTTTGCAAATTGTCTATCGATGCGATAATCAATTGAATACTCCTTTCTGTTCTCCCATCCTTACAAGAGGGACACCAGATGATGCATTGCAGTCTTCTGCAGTTATAAAGATGAGCATTTTCACGGACATAATATATGCAGGTTCCCCCAGCAATACTATTTCCAAAATCCCTAATCTACAGGACGGCAGTCTAGAGCTGTCGAACTGTGGTTGGTTTCGTCTCGAAAGTTATCTCTTAAAATGCGGTTCAACTGCGAACCCGTAAAATGCGAAAACTCTACGGGAATTGGACCGAAAAATTCACTTTCTCATTACTAAAAAACGGATTTTGAGCGAAGCGAAAAATCTATTTTTGGGTGAGATGGCCATGTCGTCCTGATGGAAGTTCCTATAGGGTAGCTTCCTAGGGTATATTACAACTACGGTGATATTCCCAGAGAATTTACCCTAAGGTACCCAGAATTCTAACTCCTGGAGCGAATATCCCTAATGAAAGTACCAGGGATATCGCGAAATATCAGAGGACGTATTCTTGACATGCCAGATGGCAATCTGCACCCCGATCAGAGATAACACTTCGAAGGGGTCAATTGGCAAGAAAACGAAAACGAGAAAGAAAAGGGAGAGCCGTTCGTAAGGCTCTCTCTTCTCCCGTTTCGTAAGCGTGCCCTGCGCCGATTCTGGCGCCATCTGCATTCCTTGTAGCGATACACGAGGTGCTACAGATACTGTATGTAGGGAGGGGTCCTACAGCCCTTTCGTAGAAAGGGAAGGGCGGGTCCATCAGGACGACATGGCCATCTCACCCAAAAATAGATTTTTTGCTTCACTCAAAATCCGTTTTTTGGGCTCAAGCCATGTCGTCCTGATGGAAGTATACCAGAGCATTACTGTATCTGTGGATTCTCAGAACGTGCCGTACTCCCCGGAAGTATTTCCCGGTCGACCAGACCTAGAGACCTAAGATGTTACCGTTATACATCTTTTCAACTAACCATAAGCCATGTTAGAGCTTCCTGCCCCCTACAGGGAAGAGTCCTACTAGACTCTGGGAAAGTCTCGAAGAGTACATATACCTATGTATGAACACCAGGCAAGCGAATATAGTGGTCTCACGCTATATTAGGTAAAGCATAGTTTGTGAAGAACCACTGTGGCAATATGAAATATCGACCAGTTCTCACTCAATACTCGTATTGGACAAAGGTTTATATCCGCATAGGAGGATAATTGTAAATCCGCCACCGTCCCCTTATGGGATGGAGTCCTCCCACTAAGGGAAAGCATAAACCAATGCAGTATTAGCTTGCATAAAGGAACAATCTATTAGAATTATCCCCGGATAATTATACATAGAATAAATGCTCAGTTAAACCAATAAATAGACACAGGTGAAGGAGACGCAAGGTTCTCAAGAACAAGTTTATTGACAGGCAATAAATAGACAGGTTAACAACAATTATATATATATATAAGAGGAGGATAACCAAAACTTTAAGCATAAGTATGATATTAAAAAGAAACTTGTTTATCTGAAAGAAAAACATTAGTGCCACTTTTAACATACCAAGGTATCAAAGCCATAAAAGTCTGTATTACTAATCAGTCACATTAGCGTTAGAAACGCTCAGCACGCATGTCTGCACTTATGCTATGTTCACCTTTGAAGTGGAACAGTCAACGTGGGCCACTCAGTGCCCTCACTTAGTTTGTAGTACAGCATGTAACTACACACTCACCCTGGAATTAATCGTCCCAATTAAAACCACTGTTCCTCGCAGAGTTATACAGCAGGGTTAACGACGCAACCCACTGCTACTACAGATCTCTTTAGTTGCTCCACTTGCTTCGCATAGTGATGAAAGAACACTCTGGAAGACTTCCAGCCAGTGTATGAACGAAGATGTTCAAAATCCATACAATTAAAGAAATTTAAGGATGAGGCAACTTTCCTCGGATCGTGACCTGCGGGTGTACTGTCAGGATCCGCTCTGCGAATAAAATATGTGATTTTCGCCCTGAGTTGTTTCAGTGATAAATTTGAGCCTGACGTTTCTCCCCCGAATAGTTGACCACCCTTGAAGTCTGAAGTTCTACGAAGATAGACCTTTAGGCATTCTACTGGACATAGAGATGCATCTTCTTTCAGAGGGCAGATTCTCCAGGGACCCCACCTGTTGGTGGGTAACTCGTTCTTGGCGAGAAACGTAGGATCCGGAAACAGGTTCAGTTCTCCCCCATCCAGGAACTGAACACGACCTTCCTCTCTCGAGAGGGCTAGAATCTCACTAACCCTGGCCCCGGACGCGAGTGCAAATAGGAAAATAACTTTTTGGGTCAAATCCTTTAACACACACTCCTCATTGTTCAACAGTGAAGCAAAATGAAGAACTTTATCTAAAGACCATGAAATGGCTTTGGAGGTGCTGAAGGTCTGAGCCTAGCGCAGGCTTTCGGAACTTTATTAAAGATCTCGTTAGCGAGGTAGACCTGGAAGGCATATAGAATGGGTCTTGTCAAAGCAGACTTACACGTTGAAATCGTGTTAGCTGCCAACCCTTGACCATGGAGGTGGATGAAGAAAGATAAGCAGAAGTCCGTCGTGATCTCCTGCGGATTCTTCTCCTTGACAAAGGCCACCCATTTCCTCCAAGATGACTCATATTGCCTTCTAGTGGATTTGCACTTATATTCCTCTAGGAAGTCTATGCTGGCTTTCGAGATCCCGAAACGCTTTCTCACCGCTAGGGAGAGAAAATCATGAGCTGCAGGGTCCGGGTTTTCTGTAATGAAGCGCAGACAGTCGACTTATGGACTCGCTGGGTCAGAACTGGATCTGGTAGCGGTAGAAACTTCAACCGTAGTTCCAATGCCAGAGGGAACCACACGCTGTTCGGCCACTTGTGGGCCATTATTGCCGCTACTCCCTTGAATGATCTCAGTTTGTTGAGGACCCTCAACAGAAGGTTGTGAGGAGGGAACAGGTAAATTCTGGACCATCTGTTCCAGTCGAGGGACATCGCGTCCACTGCTTCCGCCAAGGGGTCCTCGTACGGGGACACGTACAGGGGCAACTTTTTGTTGTCTTTCGTTGCAAAGAGGTCTATCTGCAGTTCTGGGACTTGACTCAAGATGAAGGAGAATGATCTTGCGTCTAGGGACCATTCCGACTCTATCGGTGTGAACCTGGATAGAGCGTCCGCTGTCACATTGCGGACTCCTTGAAGGTGAACTGCCGACAGGTACCACTTCTTCTTTTCCGCCAATCGGAAGATGGCCAGCATCACTTGGTTGAGAGGTGGTGACCTTGATCCTTGTCGATTCAAGCATCTCACAACTACCTCGCTGTCCAGCACCAACCTTATGTGGATCGAGTGACGCGGGGAGACTTTCTTTAAGGTAAGGAGCACTGCCATAGCTTCTAGAGAGTTTATGTGAAAGGTCTTGAATAGCTTGGACCAAGTCCCCTGGACCTTTTTCCGATGAGAGTGACCTCCCCATCCCTCCTTCGAGGCGTCTGAGTGAATTGTCACCGACGGGGGAGGTGGCTGAAGAAGAACCGACTTCTTTAGATGTCTGGCTTGGGACCAAGGCCTGAGAAGAGTACGTAGACGAAGCGGAACTGGTCTTCTCAGATCTCTGCGCGCGTTTGATGCATAACTTCTCCAAACTCCGGTTGCATCCTTTAGCTGTGCTCTTAGCACCGGGTCTGTCACCGAAGCAAACTGAAGAGAACCCAGTACTCTCTCCTGTTCGCGTCTTGATATCCTTTCGGAATCTAGAAGTCTCTTGACAGAACCCGCTATCTCCTTCCTTTTCTTCGCTGGGATGGAGAAACGGTGTGACATTAGGTCCCAGTGGATTCCCAGCCACTGGAACTTTTGAGATGGAGAAAGTCGAGACTTTTTTCTGTTGATCTTGAAGCCTAGATACTCTAGGAACTGGATCACTTGAATGGAAGCTTGCAAGCATTCTGTCTTGGATGCTGCCCACATCAGCCAGTCGTCCAGGTAGGCTACTACCTGAATTCCCTTTAGGCGTAATTGTTTGAGAGCTACGCTCGCAAGCTTCGTGAAGATCCTTGGGGCTATATTTAGCCCGAAAGGCATGGCTCTGAAGGCGTATAGTCTTCGTTGTAGCTTAAACCCTAGGTAGGGGGAGAGTCGATGATTGATTGGAATGTGCCAATAGGCGTCTGACAGATCCATGGAGACGGTAAATGCCCTCTTGGGCAGTAAGGTCCTTATGTGTTGCAGTGTTAGCATCTTGAACTTGCAGTTCACTATGAACTTGTTGAGTGGTGACAAGTCCAGAATGACTCTGAGCTTTTCCGAGTCCTTCTTGGGAACACAAAACAGCCTCCCTTGGAATTTGATGGACTTTACCCTTCGGATCACTTTTTTCTCCAACAGATCTTGGATGTACTCCTCCAGAACGGGGGTGGAGTGTTGGAAAAACCGAGGGCACAGGGGTGGAGTGCTGTACCAGCTCCAGCCCAGTCCATTCTTGAGTAGGCTGTGGGCCCAGGGATCGAAGGTCCACCGATCCCGAAAATACTGAAGTCTCCCTCCTACCGGTATCATCTCACTTGGACTGTTGTCCTGAGGTCTTGCCTCCCCGACTGCGACCACCCCTGGATCCCCTTCCCCTTGAGGGGCGCCTAGATGAGCCTCTGGCTGCTCCTCTAGGCTTTGCTCGAAAGGAAGCTGACTGCCCTTCGAACGTTGGGTTGAATGCCGGGGACTGTGTCGACACGGCCTGGGGTACCCACTGAAATGTGGTCGGGGTTTGTGCCACCATCTGGGGCACATTAGGGATCGGCAATTGCTGTTGCTGTTGCTGTCTAACTGGCTTGGCTGGCCGGGACGGCAGCCTAGTCCTATTAGTCTTCCTCTTAGGTTGGGGACCCTCATCCGGGGAAGACTTTCTCTTGATAGACAGGCCCCACTTCTGGAGAAGGTTTCTATTCTCCGTGGCGGCCTTATCGACAACTTCTTTGACCGATTCACTAGGGAAAAGGTCTTTGCCCCAAATGTTGGAGGAGATTAGTTTCCTTGGCTCGTGCCGCACCGTAGCCGAGGCGAACACGAACTCCCTACAAGCTCTCCTCGCTCTGACAAAGCTGTAAAGATCCTTCGTCACTGTGGCCAGATGAGTCTTGGCCACTACCATGAACATTTCATGGACCTTGGGGTCACTTGCCATCGTCTCAAGAGTAGTCTGAAGAGACATTGAGGCAGCAAGTCTTTCTTTTGTCTCGAGCTCCCTCCGCAAAAGCAAGTCAGACAGCTTAGGGAGGTTCTCACCGAACTGACGTCCGGCAATATCAGCCTCCAACTTCCCGACTGAGAAGGTAAGATGGACGTCCTTCCAGTCCTTGTGGTCCATAGGTAGGGCCAGCGACAAGGGTTTACACTCCTCCAAGGAGGGGCAAGGTTTACCAGCCTCGACTGCTTTTAGCACAGCCGCAAACCTTTTCTGCAAAAAGGGGAAGACTCTATCAGGAGAGGACACAAAGGAAGGGAGCTTCTTACTCAATGCAGCCACCTTTGAGTTCAAGAAGCCCTTCTCTTTCATTGACGATGAAAGTAAAGCATGAGCCTTAGCGTGGTCCATCACTATGACCTCCTTTGGCTCTGTCTCCTCCCTTGACGCTGGTTCCTTCCTCAACCGGACATAGCAGTCCGGATATGCCCCTCTGCTGAGCCAGAATTCCACCTCCTCTAGGGGAACTGCACCCAACTTATCCGACATGACGATCTTCCCAATCGTCATCGGCATGTGCTCAGCATACCTCCACGGGTTAGCATCAGAGCACAAGGGAAGGTCTTTCACGTTGAGCCTTTTCTGAGGCCCACATGATGCTGCAATCCTCTGCATCTGCAGTTCCATTGCAGCCGCCTTCTCATTATTCTCCTTCTGCATTTGTTGGATCATTCCAACAATGGAGGAGAGGGCCTGTCCCAGCTCTGCTGGGAGAGCGGACAATGTTGAGGGAATAGGTTCAGGGATCTGAACCGGAGCAGCCGACACCTCAGCGGCCTCTTCCTCTACAATGCCTGGAGCTTGATCTTCATCCTGGCCTCCTGCCAGGAGGTCTTCCTCCAGACGCTCGGACACGTCTGACATCCTGTCGTCCAACTGGATGTCTTGCAAGGCAACCACGACTTCAACATCCACTGGGATCTGAACTAGGGGGATCTCCTCTTGAGGCTGGGGAATCACAGCATCAGCTGATGCCCTAGGGAAAAGGCAAGCCCTCATCTTCTCACTTGGAAGATAAGGTCCAGAGGTGTTCTTCTGGAAGCCCCTTACCCAGGTGCGGAGCTTCTCCCTTGCTATATCCCTTGATTCCGCCGTCTTAGGGGAATCAAAAGCCTCAGTAATCAGATTAGAGCACACGGTACATACCTGAGGGTCCCAATATCGGAGATCACCCTTGGAGACAGCGCATGCTGCGTGCCTCCTACATGACTCATGTCCGCAGAAGTTCTTACTGCGGACGTTGCAGAAAACACTTCCGCACTTCGGATGGTCCTCCTGTAAAGAGAAGAAATTTCCATGAGTATCAAGTGAACTACGTATCACTGGATATGCACAGCTTAGCATAACAATCAGAAAGGAAAGACACACACTTGTGTTTCCCGCACAACCAATTGTTGTAGCCTTCCAGATAATAAAATTGTATGGTTAATCTGTCCTAGAGTAACCACAGAAAAATTTCCAGAGGAAACACGTGTAGCTCACACCTAAGGTATGATTTTAAAATACCGGATAATAGACAAGAAAGAACTCACTTTCTTATCTGTAAGGCAACACCAAAGGGTTGTGCAAGACAACACAAAAGTGTTAGAAAACACAGTGTTGTACCAAAACTATACTATAGTTTTCTTCCTACAGTATATGCTATACTGAAGAATACTGGTACAGTATAGAAGGTAAGTGCCGGCCGGCACACACCATAAATAGCTTTAAAGTATACTACTTAACAGCTATAAGGCGGCAGAACGCTGGTTCAAATGCATGTGCCGGCCGGCAACAGCCAATGTCGGCCGGCAATGATTGCCGGCAGGCAACTACCCAAGGTAGCACCCGGCTGCCAGTCACTGCTCATAGCGACCGGCAGACAAGGGCGTGACAATAGCTGGCCGGCAAAGGTAAACAACCGATGCCAGCCAGCAGCAAAAGAACCAGAGAACTCCGACTGCCCGGCTGCCGGCCAGATAGGCCGGCAGCCGGGTCGGGTACAGCACTAGAAGAAAACAGAATGGATGCCAGGATACGAGAGTATACTACCTCAAGGCCCGGCAATCCGAAGGAGTGCATAAGGAAGGAGAGAATCTAATTCAGGCTTCCTGACCAATGCCGTCTGGCTCTACAGACAGGCATGGATGAGGGACCAAGGGAGGTCCGGGCAGCACTCAAGAAGAAGACCTTTGCCGGCCGGCACACTCTGCCGGCCGGCAAAGGGCTGAGTCAATTCCACATCCTAACCTATACTAGGTCCAGATGTAGAATGACGTACAGTACTGTAATGGCTAGGCCAAAACAGAGATAGAGGGGAAAGGGACAAAGAGGGTCCTACCAACCTTGCTTTAGTAAAGAATCGCCCGCAGCCAAGAAAACTCATCTTAGCCTAAGGGAGATCCAAGGAGGGGGCCCAGCAATACTTGCTAACCCCCACAGAACCAAAGCGAGGAAGGTGTTGCTACTCCCGGGGAAAGGATCTCATCCTCCCACCGAGAATAGCCATGAGGACTAGTCTGCTAGATCACAAATGAAGGAATCATCTCGTACAGAAACCTTCAGGAGTGACGTACGTCTGTGCCAGGCTAGCGAGGGAGACTCTACCCCAAGCCAGACAAACACAGACTCAGACTAAAAACTCTGTTGTTCTGCTCCTCTCTGAAGCCAGACTTACTGGAACAGGAAGGTACAGTAACACCCCAATATAGTTGTATCGAAAGTTAATTCAGATAAACCACTAGGGTTAAGCCCAAGGCTTAAACAGAGGGAAAGGGATTGCATACCTTCTCCGAAGAAAAGAAAGCAACCGGGGAGTATGAGAAAGTATACTAAGGCTCCGTAGGCAACTTAGCCTAGGCACCAAGAGAATTGATTACCTAAATCACCGAAACTCACTCGTATACTATCTTGGAAATAATCAATATAATCTTCAATGTATAAAACTGCCTAAAGCTTCAATAAAATTTTAAAACACTCGGAAATCCAAAAATCATGCAGGAAAGTACTAGGGCCAAACGACTAGGCTACATGGTCTAGCGTAGGCCAGAATTGGCGAATACTTCGCCAAAACAAATAATACTAAAAGCACGAGTAAGGAAATCCTATGTAACGCTAAATAGCTAAAATTTATTAAAGCAAAACAACCGGGAACGTCGCTCTGGCTAACTAAAACTCATACCTAGCGAGCGACAGCGTCCAGGATGCCTCCGGTAGGCAACGGCTCTTGTAACAAGATTAATACTATTAATCACTTTAAAATTAACCAGGATCCTACATTTATACATAAAAGAAATGGTACTCAACTTATCAGAGGCAGACGAAGTTGGAGAAGCCATAAAAAGATTATTAAATCCAAGATTTTGCGAGAAACACAGGAAAAAACACTGAGTTGTTAAGCTACGCAAAAAGGAATGTAGATGGCGCCAGAATCGGCGCAGGGTACGCTTACGAAACGGGAGAAGAGAGAGCCTTACGAACGGCTTTCCCTTTTCTTTCTCGTTTTAGTTTTCTTGCCAATTGACCCCTTCGAAGTGTTATCTCTGTTCGGGGTGCAGATTGTCATGTGGCGTGTCAAGAATACGTCCTCTGATATTTCGCGATATCCCTGGTACTTTCATTAGGGATATTTGCTCCAGGAGTTAGAATTCTGGGTACCTTAAGGTAAATTCTCTGGGAATATCGCCGTAGTTGTAATATACCCTAGGAAGCTACCCTATAGGAACTTCCATCAGGACGACATGGCTTGAGCCCAAAAATGCCGATTTACTGCTCCTTTTAAAGGTTTTTAAGGTCTAAACCCCCAACCCTGCCTCTCAAGTTGAGGTTGCAGACACTAACGGCATTGGTGAGTCTGAGCGGGGCTCGAGCCTCCGACTGACAAACACCGGGCAGAGACTCCACATTCAAGCCACACCTTATAGTGAAATCAACAACAGCAATCATTGTTTCACTGTCACATCTGACTCCGCCGCCAAGAGCCAGCAGTGTGTGCCCTTGGTCACCACCCAGTCAATAGCTGAGTTGGTATACCTTCAATCGACAGCCCGCCGATTCCCAGCGGTCTGCTGACAGCCCAAGGAGTCTCCTCTGGTTCAGAGATCCGCTGACTATGCGTATAGTTTTCACCACTACCCAGTCACATTGAATACTGGCTAGGATGGTGTGACGTCTGTCAGCGACCTGCTGACAGCCGACAAGTCACTGATATGTCGAAGACCTGCTAGCCATATCGGTACTGAAGTACTGAGCCAGTTAACTTACCCCCAAGCACTAGCCTTGACGGTAACATGCCAGTTGTATATGGGTATACAATACCCTGTACACCTGCAGTTTAGGACCATATCGCAGACAGAAATCCTTGGTACATAACCATACAATAGAATGGTTTTCCAGTACGTTGTGCTTCTAAGCACAACCCCTTGCTGAGACCTACCTGATTTGGGGGATCCACTTCCCCCCCCCCTTTTTTCCTTACGCTGATGCTTCATCAGCCTCTTGATTCTCATTTTTAATTCCCCGGATGTAGGGTGCTACTCTAGCCTTATGGACTAGAATCTTCCATCGGCCTCTTCTTGAAAGGGGATGCCCTAGAATCAATAATTAATTAGGAAGACCGCAGCAGTTGGCTGGAAGGATTTACGCGTCTGTGTCTCTCCTCTTTCCAGCGTACTTATCCTAAGCTTTATACAATAGAAAGGAATCTTCTATTATAGTGAAACACTGAAAAGCTGATATAGGCAAACAGTCAGGTATGGCCTGAAAGGAGAACTGAAGGGTTTCTTAGTTCTCCCTAGGATGTTAAACTGCATCCCACAGTTACAATGACCGTTGTTCCACAGACAGTCAGATTTATACACCTTCGGATCAAGCGAAGCAAACAGACGCTTCTGGTAGGAGGGAAGTTCCTCCTGGATCGCCGGACCTTTGATCACTGGAGTCCAAGGCCTGACCAAGATGAGACTAGAATGGAAATGGACATACCTCCACCATCCTTTCCTCAACTCTTCTTATATTCAAATTCCCCCTAGAAGAGTATACCTTAAAGCTCTAGAGCATACTAGCGGTGAGGAAAGAAGAGTCCATCGATTTCCAATGATGGCAGTTTAGTGTTCACATGAAAGACTCAAGAAATCTCTGAGTCATTCTGGACTTGGCGCCACGCAACAAGTTCCAATAGAACAGCAAGTTCAGAATGATAATCCTTCTGAACATAAGGACCCTATTCAGTAAGGGGTGTTGACAATCTAGCCAGCCCTGGAAGATGTCTCTCAGCAACTTCCAGTCAGTCACCCCCTCCCCTCCTACCTAGGATCCAAGTTATGGAAGATAACGTATACCCTGGACGAGATTCTCGTCGGACTAGTTTCAGTCCTAGGATCCTTACGGAATTAGCAGACAGTCAAGTGAAACCAAGCCTAGAAAGAGTTCAGGCAACGATGGCCCTGGACGACAGGCTGGGGTGGGCAGCACCCGAAATTACTGTCTATGAGCATCCATGGAGATGATCCGGCCCTGGAACATTGAGGATGCAAATAATAGAATCTCGATTCTCTCCAGCTCAGGGGCTTCAATGTTTTAAAAAATCATTGAAACCTGTAGTCACCCTAACTCCCCCTTTTCCTCTGGGGATGTAAAAGGAGATCGCAAGGTCTGTCAAGAGACTATGGTAATCAGTCAGGATTCCATAACGCTAACAGGGAGGAGTTTCGAACTCTCTCCAGTTCACGATGATGACAGACCCAGTGCTACGTGCACAACTATAAGATGCGCTAAGAGGCTGGAGAAGATACACATCAAACGCTCGAAGAGATCTAATAGGACCAATGATGGTCATTCCCTCTCCGCTTACCCTACAATGACCAAAGGCCACGGACCCGTAGGCCATTTTAGTCCTGTAATAGGTGGATAAACTCTCTCCACACAGATCGGACCTCCTCAGGTTGATCTGGAGCATCGAAGCGATAATGAGGCGTCGAAACTGTCGAGGATAAGGGACGTCTCATTTCATTAAGGAATGCTAGCCATCCCTTCCTTAAGGGAATGGCGCCTATCAGCAGCTCGTTTATATATGATCCGCAAGGTGACAGCGGATGCTCTTCTCGGGTTCCACCCAATAGAGTTGGAATGGTACACGGACACAGACCCATTCCCTCCCAGAAAGGGACAAGTCCCCGAGCTGCAGATCGTTCTCTTCATCATGAGTGTTATCAAGATACTATCTCGTTATTTAGTCCCATACGAGGACCCTCTAATGGAGGTAACAGACATCATGTCTCTACAATAGAAGTGATGGACTTAGAATTCCTATTCAGCCCATCAAAATTCCCTCCAGAAGGCCCTCTACATGCTGAGACCCTTCCAAGGAAGAGGGGCTCTATTGGCTCCCAGAAAGCCCAAGAACATCCTGTTCCCTGTAATGAAGGAACTGAGGCTGAGGCTAGTCCTAGTTATGCACCTAGGATTATCCAGGAGGTTCAGAAGTTTTCTGCCTTCTATTTATCACAGTACACCTGATCCCTTCATTTTACGAATTCCTTGCCCTTAACGGTTAGGAAAAAGACTGGGATCTTAAGGGCAAAATAGAATTCCTAGAAGAATACAAGTCTAGTCAACGAGAAGACAATACGAGTCTTCTTGGGAAAGTAAATTGTTTTGTAAAGCAAAAGGGCCCGAAAACAATCTCATGATCTTCTGCCTGTCCTTCGCCTGTCCACCCCTATATTCAGGGTCTGGTGGCCGACAGCACGTTGGCCTTTGAGGAAGGAGGCAGTGTATCCTTGAATACTATGAGAACGCTAGTTCTTCGGCCTTGTCTCCATATAAACCCTTGAGTAAGCACCAAGGGTATGGCCAACTTTGCGAGAGGAATCACTTAATGGGATCTTTGGATCCATGGACCATTATCTCTGTGCAAGTCAGCCCCGACTAGACCTCTTCTATATGCCCTTTAAATGGATCTAACGATTGGAATCTTTAATAAATTCCCGATAACATGTGCAGGCTTAGGCCCGCAACGCCACTAAAGCCCATCACATGGTCTTTGGACAAGGTCCTACATTATGCCTCACCTGTGAACAATGAGGATTGTTCCCTCAACCATCTAACCTAAAAGGTTATTTTTTGGTTCGCTATAGCCTCTGGGACTAGAGTTAGTGTAATAGTGGCCCTATCCTGAGGGCCACATTAAGTGGGAGATCTGCATCTCTTTCTGATCTAACCTTTCTCATTAAAGACGTCCTACCTACTAAGAGGTGGGGCTCCTGGAGAATCTGCACTCTGAAGGAAGATGTCTTTCTAGGTCTGCTAGAGCGTCTAAGGTCTATCTTCATAGAACTTCAGACTTCAGGAGGAACAGCTCTTTACAGGAGAAAACTTTGGATTATACTATCCCTACAACTGAGGGCGAAGCTCACCTACCTTTTTCGCGGAGCGGATCCTGACAGTACTCCTGCAGATAAAAGATCCGAGGAAAGTTGCTTCATCACTGAACCTTTCAGTGTGTGGACTTCAGCCTCTTCGTTCACCTACTGATCGGAGGTTGTCCAATGCATCTTACAGACACTATACTAAGCAAATTTATGGATTGAAGCATTATGTGGTGGCGGCAGGTGCTATTTGGACCCTGTCGTCTAGCTCTGCGATGAACAGTAAATTGATTGGGACTATCAATTAAAAGGGGAAGGGGTCAGCAATTTTCGTGTGACCTCCCTTTGAATAAGTGTTGCCAAGGTAACACTAAATCTGTTCAGAATCTCAGGTGTGAAATTATACGGATACCACTAGTGCCGTGTGTACATAGTACACAGTGTTGTTAGAGTATTTCATGTACAGAAATTATAAAGAAAAGTCTTGTTAAAAGAGCTTTTCTTCAGTTTGAGAGTGGCACTCATCATTTCCCCCTTTCAAAAAGGGGAACATTATTTTCTGTGTATGTCTCTCGTATAATTACCTTATCATGCTACATTCATTTAGCATGTAGTCATTTATTAGGAATAAATGTCTATCAAAATGCAGTTGCGTCCTAATTCGCCCAACAATTGCATGTTTTAAAATACCAGAGTTCCTTAACTTACTCATGTAAGTATTTCTCATATCATTGTATGCTTACAATCAATGGATGGGGACACTGATATTGGTTCCGCAATATATACAATCCTTGAGACCGGTTGTATTCTCAGTGTATACTTATGTTTGTTCATACAATATATGCTACCTTGAGGCCCTTTTCCTACATCTAAAAATGACTCTTTCCTGCAGGGGGCAGGAAGCACTAACATTATTATGCTTAGTGATGATGACGGATAACGGTAACGTCATTTGTCTCAATTGGCCCTTTTGGCCGTGGAAATATTGCCCCAAGGTTAAGGCACTAACACAAAACCACAGATACATTAATTCTCTGGTATGCTTCCATTAGGACGTCATGGCTTGAGCACAAAAAACGGATTTTGAGCGAATCGAAAAATCTATTTTTGGGTGAGATGGCCATGACGTCCTAATGGACCCACCCTTCTTTTCTATGAAAAGATCTTCACGGTTTCCCCCCCCCCCTGATCTACTGTATCTGTAGCACCTTGCTCAACGCTACAAGGAATGACCGCCAGAGGGAGTTGGCGCGGTTTTGATACGATTGTAGTAGGGGAACCAGGGTAATCTTTGTTGCGGTTACCCTTCTATTCTGCCACGTTTTCCCCCTAGAGCCTAGAGGCGTAAAGGCTATTCGGGGTGCAGATTGCCATGTGGCGTGTCAAGAATACGTCCCCTGATGATATACGATACCCTTGAGAGTAATCTTAAAGGTACTCGCGCCAGAAGTTAGAATTCTGTGAGACCTTTGGTTTGATTCTCTGGGAATATCACTGTAGTCATATATACCCTTCGGAAGCTACTAAAGGAACCTTCCATTAGGACGTCATGGCCATCTCATCCAAAAATAGATTTTTCGCTTCGCTCAAAATCCGTTTTTTCTATTTGGTAGTAATTCCTTTCTGCCTTGTTCAATACCCTAGAAGCAAAAGCAATTGGCTTTTCTGTTCCATCCGGCCTTACATGAGATATACTGCACCTAAACCTATGTTCGATGCATCTCAAACTAATTCAACTGGTAAATCTATTTCATAATGTACTGGAAATGTAGGCGATGTTATTTCTTGCTTGATTCTTTCAAAAGATTCCTGATAATCTTTTATCCAATTCCACTCTACACCCTTATTCAGTAAGTTATACAATGGATGTGAGATTGTAGATAAATTCTGAATGAAATTCCCATAAAATGTTACTAAATCTAAAAATTATTGTTATTCCTTAACATTTTCTGGTACCTTAGTTAATTTCACTGCTTTAATTTTCTCATCTTTTATCTTTACCAGAGACTAAAATATCATCTATGAAAAAGAATACTCCTTGTATTGCTGAAAAAATCTTATCCATAGTTTGTTGCCGTATAGCTGGACTGCTTTCTACTCCATAAGGCAATCTCTTTGGCCTATACAAACCTAAGGTTATATTTACTGTACTTAGTTCTTGTGAATTTTCATCCATGGTAAGCTGTTGAAATGCTTGTCTAAGATCTAACTTAGAAAATACAGTACATCCTGACATAGTTGGAAACATGTCTATCGGATTTTGTAATGGATGTTGAGCTACTTGAGCTGTGGATTCAACATTACCTTGTAATTTCCACATAACCTAACCTGCCTGTTTTCCATTACAATGGGGACTAATGATGTAGGTACATCTGAGTATGACACTTTTTCCCAAGAACCTTTACTTTCTAACCATTTGATTCTGTTTCAACTGCACTTTTCAATGCATATGTTGGTGTGGTACTGTTATAAACACACATTATGGTTCCAATCAAATGTCTCTTCAATGTGTTATGTATTTTAGACTTGTAGGTTACTTCTACTGAATAAGTCCAAGTAAGTTAACTTTAAAACAGTTTATTAACATCTCCATCACAGGAGTATAGATGGTTTGGTCGGATGACCATTCCGTATGAGCAATTGACAAGAACTAACTAAAATATCAACGTTGATGATAACGTATAGTTAGTTATCTCAGCATTTAATGACAAATGTAAACACAACATTAATACAGGAAGGCACCTGGATCCTGTGAGACACAACTCTTCTCACGGTTTGTTTTGTGTTTACTCTTCATGGAAAATGTTACATTGCAAATGGTTAGCTTGGTCTTGACTTTCGCATTCTGCTTATGACTGACTTGGCGTTCTCACACTCCTCCTAACTTCTACATTGACCTCTTGGGTCATGGATTTAATTATGTAATTTATAAACATTACACATATGGTACTGGTCTTGGAGCAAAATATATAGGAGTACTATCTGATTTTAAAACTAAAATTGCCTTTGCGTTCTCTACTGTACCAACTTATCTTCAAATACTTCTTGAAACTCTGATAGAAAATATTATCCACAGACACTTCATTCTTGTGCTCATTTTGTGTACCTGTAACCTTGAAAATACTAGGCCAATCTAGTATTTTGTAACGCATCCAAACCTAGTAAAGTTTGTTGTTTACCTTTAACTACCGTTGATGGCATTCTATTTAACTTTTGATCTTTATACTGTACTTCTACATTCGAATTACCTATTACCTGAATATCAAAACTATTATAACCTTCCAAAACTCTATTTATACCTTATAATAACAAATTAGGAATGGTTTTAGCTGTTTTCTCAGACGCAATTGATACATCAGCTGCTGTGTCAACTTGCATTATAATTGGTTTACCATTTATGATCACTTCTACCAATATATGTTTCTTTGCACCTTTGTTGACAGAATTAATGCGACATGCAAAATCAGTTTCTGACCTAACCTGATTGTCATGAAAATTTACTGCATTATTCTCTTAGCCTATAGTATCAATTGCTGCATTTATTTTCTTTGCATACTGTTTAGGGAATCTACAAACATTTGAAAAATGTCCTGTCTTTCTACAATTTTGGCATGTTTTTCCTGTAGCAGGGCATTTCCTTGCTTCATATGTAAGATGATCAGTTTTACCACCCCTATAACATTTGGGTTTTTCCTGCTGCTTCTGGGTATAGGTCCGATTCTGATATTTGTGAGCATTAGAGTTTGGCAATTTCCTATGGCTTGGCTTTGACGTATTCTTTCTCTGATTCTCATTGTCTTTCAACTTTGAGCCTATCTTGCTAATTTTAGAATTTTCCATTCTATTATCCAAGAGTTTTTGAATAACCCAAATGTTCAGGAATTTTCAGAAGCTAATGTAACTAAAGTTCAATGGCTATCTATCTTAATGGCATGTGGTGGCCATGCAACGAGTGGGATGATTAAGGCCCAACTCAAGTGTCCAGCCTTAAAAGCATTAATAAATTCGGGAAAGTTGTTGGAAGAAAATATTGTTGCAGCTCATGAATTTTTGGAGGAGGCTGAGGAGGAATTTTTAGCAAAGCGAGGACCAGTTGACCCACAAACTGAAGGCATGAAAGCAGATAGAGATATTGAGGCTGAGATTGACGAATTGCAGCGGAGGAAAAATTTCTTAAGTTTAAGATGATGGCAGAACAAGAAGAAAGAGAGAGAAAACAGGAAGAAATGGAAGCAAGGTGAGAAGAAGAAGAGAGAGAACACAGGAAGAAATGGAAGCAAGGTGAGAAGAAGAAGAGAGAGAAGAAAAACAATGTGCAAAAGATATGGAAGCAAGACGGGAAGAAAGAGAGAAGGAAATGGAAGCAAGACGAGAAGAAGAAGCCAGAGAAGTCGCACCACATGCGAGGAGGATGGAAGAAAAAGAAAGATAACGAGAAGAAAAAGAGAGGGAACAAAAAGAAAAAGAGGCAAGAGGTAAGAAAGATTGCACGGTATGCGTGGGCATTGGAGCTGTTGAACGCCCGTGCATAGTCAGCAATGCAGACAGAGGCGAACCCTGTTAGGCACGAACCTGTTTTTAATGTGTCAGATGCCCTGAGGTTAATTCCAAGGTTCACAGAAGATGCTCCAGAGGAGTTCTTCGATCATTTCGAAACGGTCGCGTCGATGATGCAATGGCCAGAAGATAAATGGTTTTCATTAGTGCAGAGTGCATTGATTGGGAAAGGCCACAGTGCATATTTATCCTTATCTCAGAACCAGAGAAAGGAGTATCAAGAAGTAAAGAGGAGCGTGCTGCAGGTGTACCAGATGACCCCTGAATATTATAAGGAGAATTTCCAAAGTTTGTGGAAGGACGATGAAAGGACTTTATTGGATTACGCTTATCAGGTACGACGATGTTTTAAAAGATGGATAAAGGCTGCTAACATGAGGGAGATGGCTGATTTAGAAGAATTGATAATACTAGAGCAGTATCTACGAGGAATTCCTGAAAATCTTTGAATGTACTTGAGAGAGAGAGAGGTGAAGAAACTTGATAAAGCCACTTCCCTGGGTGAAGATTATAATTTCATCAGTCGTAAACCCTTCTCGGGCATGAAGTTTCAACCGTCGTTCCGACCAAGTGTCAAGTATTCACCTAACCATGGAAACCAGTTCAGTAATAACTATGTAAACAAGTTCAACAGTTACAGCAGAAGTAGCACCAGTACTGTCCCTAAGCAGAATGTGAAAGTACCACAGCAACAATCGTCAAATCATCCTCCTTCGAGTATCATGAAAGACGTGCAAAAGGTTAATATTGTCTGTTTTAAGTGTGGCAAGAGAGGCCATATCAGTAAGGAGTGTTGGTCGAACCAACCAAGAGCAGTCGCCCAAGTAATTAAGGATAATTCGATTTCACAGAATGCAAAGACGAAGAAACAATCGGGAAAGGTCAAAGAGGAAAATAAATGAGCCAACGTTTACACGACGAACAGGACAAACCCAAACAGCGTGGATACCTTTAAACCATATATTTATGAAGGTATGTTAGCAGCAATAGACGGGAGTGAGCGAATCCTGGTCAGGATATTGCGCGACACACGTTGTAGCCATAGTGTGGTGATACGAGGAGTACACCCGTTGATGGAACAGTCTCTCACAGGTTACCCCTATTTGCCGTTTGAAACTGTCATGCAAGTTGTGGACAGGTAATTTTGACTTTGCGGTAAAGGATTCATTGGCTGCTGAAAGAGTAGAAGTCCTGCTGAGTAATGAGGTTGATGGAGCGCTGTTTGTGCCTTGTCCCATAGTAACGGAGAAACCATTGAAGTATAGTCCTACGACTGAACTCGAGAAGGACGACCCGTATTTGTTTCCTAGTTGGGTGACAACTAGGAGTATGATGAAGAAAGTGGCTGCTGAAGAAAAAAGAGAAATCGAAGGAGCAATGAACTTGGAAGATTTGTTTTCCGAGGAAGAGGATTCCCTTGATGGTACGCAAGAGGCGAACTCCTGAGTAAGCCCAAGTAAATAGGAATAACAGATGAGTGAACAAGAAAACAAAGAAGAAATGGACCTGGAAGAAATAGAAAACTCAGCGTTAGAAGTAAGACAAGTGAGTCGGAAAAGGCTGATAGGATTGCAATGGAAGGATGCAGCTCTAACAGAGTTATTGTACCATGTGGTGAACAAAATGGAGGCACGGCAATCTCCGACCTATTATTATCTTAAGGATGAGTTACTTATGAGGATGCATAGGCCTGCCGATATCCTTGGAAATGCTGAATGGGATATATATATATATATATATATATATATATATATATATATATATATACTGTATATATATATATATATATATATATATATGTATATATATATATATATATATATATAAATAAATATATATATATATATATATATATATATATATATATATATATATATATATATATATATATATATATATATATATATATATATATATATATATATATACATATATATATATATATATATATATATATATATATATATATATATATATATATATATGCATGCCAGGCCAGAAAAAGTGTTTCATAATCTTCTGTTGTCTTTCTTATTCCCATATGTCCTGTCTCGTGCGCTACAGTGATCACCTGTCTTCTCAATGGTGCGGGAATTAATATCTGACGATATATCCCCAATTCAGCATTCCCAAGGATATCAGCAGGTCTATGCATCCTCATAAGCAACTCATCCTTAAGATAATAACAGTTCAGAGACTGCTGTGCCTCCATCTTATTCACCACATGGTACAATAACTCATCATAATCATCATCATCATCTCCTCCAACCCCTATTGACGCAAAGGGACTCAGTTAGATTTCGTCAATCATCTCTATCTTGAGCTTTTAAATTAATACTTCTCAAATCATCCTCTCCTACTTCACGCTTCATAGTCCTCAGCTATGTAGGTCTGGGTCTTCCAGCCATTCTAGTGCCTTGTGGAGCCCAGTTGAAAGTTTGGTGAACTAATCTCTCTTGGAGAGTTCGAAAAGCATGCGCAAATCATCTCCATCTACCTCTCACCATGATCTCATCCACATATGGCACCCGAGTAATCTCTCTTATAGTTTCATTTCTAATTCTGTACTGCCATTTAACTCCCAGTATTCTTCTGAGGATTTAAAAAATCTGTTGGGCATTGTTCCATTGCTATACCACGACTCATGTCCATACAGTAACACAAATCTCACTAAATTGATATATAGCCTGATTTTTATATGTAATTTCAAGCGATTTGATTTCCAAATCTAACTTAACATAACCATTGTCTGATTTGCTTTTTTCAATCTTTCATTAAACTCTAATTGTAAATACCCTGTATTAGAGATCTTAGTTCTTAAATATTTAAAGGATTCTACCTCATTAATCCTTTCTCCATCCAATAATATTTCATCTTCCATTGCATATTCCGTTCTCATCACCTCTGTCTTTCTTCTATTTATCTTGAGCCCCGCCTCGTGTGATATTTCATGCATTCTGGTAAGCATGCATTGCAAATCCTGTGGTGTTCTGCTAATGACAGCGTCATCAGCATACTCTAGGTCAACTAATTTCCTATCACCAATCAAGTCTAATCCTTTTTCACCATCTCCAACTGCTTTATGTATTACAAGATCCATGAGGAGGATAAACATGGGTGACAACAAATTTCCTTGGAGTACTTCACTGTCCACTGGAAATTCATTTGATAGGACTCCACTAAAATTAACTTTGCACTTATTAGGCTCATGAACAGACTTAACAAAATTTACATATTTAGGAGGAACTCCGTAATAACACAGGACTCTTCATAAAATTGGCTTGTGCACACTATCAAAGGCTTTTTCATAGTACACAAATGCCATCAAAAGTCGATTTCATATTCTACACATTGCTGTTGCTGTAAGACATGTATGTCTTATTCTGCCCTATGTATGTATATTCATTAACAATCTCTAGAGTCTAGAGGTTCGTCCTTAACCCTTATTGTCTTTCTGCATTGTTTTCTTTCTGCATTTTTATTGAGTATTATCTTAGTTTTACTCATATTCATTTTCAGTTCTGCATTTCTGCTCTCTCTCTCTATTCAAATATTCTATCATCTTTTGCCATTTCTTCCATGGTTCACTAAACAGAATTAAGTCATCTGCAAATCTTAAAATGTTAAGGTATTTCCCATTAATGTCTTACATTTTCCCAATCTAAAATCTTAAACAATTCTTGGAACGTTGTGAATAATTTAGAAGAGATAGGGTTTCATTATCTAGCTCCTTTTTGTCAAATGGGATTTTCTCACTAAATCTATGTAGTTTTAGGATAGCTCTATCACCTATATAAATAGTTTTAACTGTTGTAACTTATATATCATCTGTACCTTGTCTTTGAGGGGTTTTCATTACTGCTAGAGTTTTGGCAGAATCAAAAGCTTTCTAATAGTCTTTAAATGCCAAAAGCTTTCTCATAGTTTTTAAATACCATACATATTAGTTTATCATACTCTGTTTTTTTTTATTGGCTGGTTAATTACATGAATCTGGTCAGTTGTTTAATATCCACCTCTAAAACCTGCCTCACTCTTAGATGATTAAAGTCTAGATTTCTCTCCATTTTACCTAATATGATTATTGTAAACATTTCATATATCAATGAGTAAACTTATTGGGTGATAATTTCTTAGGTCTTTAGTGTCTCTCTTTTTCCGAAATAATAGTATTTCTTCTATGCTGAGGGTATAGAGCAGTCTTGAGAACATTTTGTGTAAAGTTCAGGAAGATTTACTACCATGGAATCTCCTCCATCTATTATTAAATCATTTGTTAGGCCATCTTCTGTTTTGCCTCTTTTCATGCCCTTTAATGCTTTCTTTCCTTCTATTGTTAGTTTTTGTACCGGCTCAAGTGTTTCATTATTTCTATTAGAGAAGATATTTCTTATGTCACTATTGTAAAGCATTGTAAACAAATCGTTTGCAATTTTTATCACTCCATCTCTATCGTGGATAATATTTCCATTTTCATCTTTAAAGCAAACCTCTGTTGGCGCCCGGTTCTAAGCCTTCTCTTAATCAATATGATGCTTCTTCCTTTATTTAGTGTTTTCTCAGTTTTGGTCTGATTATATTTACAAATGTATTATTAATTTTTTTTTCTTTTTTTTTCCTTTTTTTTTTTTTTTTTTTTTGCTAATCATATTTTGTCTTTCTTGGATTTTGCCCTCATTTCCAATCTTTCCTTTATTAGATTTTTGTGTTTTTTATGATAGTTTTCCTTGATCTTGATTAGAAAATATTCCACCTAGCTCTTGTGCTGACTCCAAAACAAATTTTATTAAATGACTCTTAATTTCTTCTCCATTTTCTTCCAATTCTTCATGTAACTAAGAGTACCTATTTTGCATTGCTAAACTAAACTCATCATATTTTTCTCTTGTTACAGGAATATTTGTTTTCATGGTTGAAATCAGTTTTTTTTCTTCTTTCTTGGACAAATTTCAGTTCTCACAATTCTGTGACCACATAACTTTAACCTGATTGACATTGTTACCTCTCTAACTAAATCAACTTTTTCACTGAGAATAAAATCTATTTCGATTTTTCGTTTCTACATATGGGCTTCTCCATGCCCATTTTCTATGTTGTATTTTATAGAAAAAAAATGGTATTAATGATTTTTAGATAGTTTTTTTTTTTTTTTTTTTTTTTAGAAATTTTATAAGTATATATACTCTGACATTTTTTTGCCTACTCTAAATTTGTTTACAGCTGATTCTCCTCTTTCTTATGACCTACTTTATATAGAAATCGTCCACAACAAATCTAAATAGTCGTGGTTTTTCAAGATATCTCCAGATCCTCAAAACAGTTCCTCTTTCTTCCTCTGTATTGGATGTTGTTGATGCATATTTTTATTTAGTTTGATATAATCAGTCGTTCAATTCTATCACTGATGCTATAATATTTTTCTATGTTACCTGCACGATTTTTATTAATAAGAAATCCCACTCCATTTTGTCCTTTCATGTCCTCTTAAGCAAAAGATATAACCCTCTTTTAACTCTGTTTGTTTCCCCAGTTCTCCTAATTTCACTCAATCCTATTATATCCCAATTTCTTTCAGCTCTTCTAGTAACACAGCAAGATTTTCCCTGGACAGGGTTCTATCATTGTACGTTGCGAGATTCAGTTTCCAAATGTACTCTCTCTCTCTCTCTCTCTCTCTCTCTCTCTCTCTCTCTCTCTCTCTCTCTCTCTCTCTCTCTCTCTCTCTCTCTCTCTCTCTCTCTATATATATATATATATATATATATATATATATATATATGAATGTATATATATATATATATATATATATATATATGTGTGTGTGTATACTATATATATATATATATATATATATATATATATATATATATATATATATATATATATATATATGTATATATATACATATATATATATATATATATATATATATATGTGTGTATATATATACATATATATATATATATATATATATATATATATATATATATATATATATATATATAAAATGGCATTTTGAAAACATTGATTTTATATGACCAACGCAGTATTATCAAATCTATGGAGTAGCCTACTTCTCTGTTTGTAAGATTTCATCTTCATACCTTGTCACCATAGTTCAAAACCAAAGACAAATAACATAATCATCAGTTGAAACATCATGTAATTGTCTTCTGTAATCTGGAAACTAGAGTAAATTAGAAATATAAATGCAGTTAAAGATTCAAATTGGAACTGAAAATAAATGGTAGATATAAATCGTAATTAAAACATGGTAGGATTACAAAACTGATTGCCCAAAGTTGATCAATATTGGAATGAGTTTATAGCAAAGAACTAACATCGTTAGCATGTTTTTTTGTAAATACAACAAGTAGGCTACCAGTATTTTATGATGGTCATGTATATAAATTGTAATGGGTTATATAAAAATCACCCAAAAAAACATTTATTTTTCCGGTTGCTGCAATCTACTCTCAGATGCTAAGAAGTTGCCTTTAATTTAGCTCACCCGAAAAAAAACGCTCCTACGCCCTTTCGTGCAAACAATATATAGGCTATATTGTGAGAGGAAAAGGACAGCAACAAGACTTTGAATGGTCTTTCATCTAAATTATATAAACCAACGTTTCGGGAATCCATTTCCATTATCAGGGCTACATAAAAACACGAAATTATGTTTATACTAAAAATTATTGGATCTTACAAATTTTACTTAAAATGCTTCTGCATTATATATATATATATATATATATATATATATATATATATATATATATATATATATATATATATATATATATGATGCTCGTACACTCTTTCGTACACACACACACACACACACACACACACATATATATATATATATATATATATATATATATATATATATATATATATATATATATATATATATATATATATGATGCTCGTACACTCTTTCGTACACACACACACACACACACACACACACACATATATATATATATATATATATATATATATATATATATAGTTAATGCAGAAGCATTTTAAGCAAAATTTGTAAGATCCAATATTAATTTTTAGTATAAACATAATTTCGTGTTTTTATGTAGCCCTGATAATGGAAATGGATTCCCGAAAAGTTGGTTTATATAATTTAGATTAAAGCTAATTCGAAGTCTTCTTGCTGTTCTTTTCATCATCATCTATATATATATATATATATATATATATATATATATATATATATATATATATACATATATATATATATATATATATGTATATATATATTCATATATTTATATATACACGTATATATATACATACTTTTATATATTCATATATATATATATATATATATATATATATATATATATATATATATGTGTGTGTGTGTGTGTGTGTGTGTATGTGTATAAGGATAGAAATAACACTCAGAGATAGAAAAAGATCATGGATACGAGAGCAAACTGGAGTATACTCAAACAACATGTGAGAAAAAAATGGACGTATGCAGTACGTATAATAAGGATGACAGATAATAGATGGATATTAAGAATAACAAAATAGGTCCTTCGTGATTGCAAAAGAAGTAGGAGAAGGGAGATAAGACGATGGACGGATGAGCTAAGACAATTTGCGGTTATAGACTGACATAGTAGTCTAGTCAAATTACTGTAGGTCATAAAATGACCAAACCCTAGAAAAATAGCCAAAGAAATACTTTCACTTGCATGGTGTTTAGAACCCTCCCCTAAACACCAAATAAAAAATACACCAAAATATACTGTACATGCGGGAAATGCCTCAAAATGGTACCATTATGCAAATTAGGTTCCACCATTGTAGAAAAACATTTTTCACTGCAACTTCCTTATCATTCATCCCATTCACATTATTATTCGTCTAACCCTATTTTTTGTAGGTCGAGGAAGCTGATTAAGCTCTTTGGTTTAAATTAAACCAATGATTTTATAATAAATTCACATATAAAGCCCATCATTATGATATATATATATATATATATATATATATATATATATATATATATATATATATATATATATATATTTCTTCTCAACGCACAACTATGCTAGTACACTGTAGCACCTGATTTGGTATAAATTTTAAACCTCTGAGGGAACAGAGCCACTGTAATTCAGTTATAGTAATATGTTATCCATGCTAATAATATACTAACTGTAAAAGATGTTAATATGTTAAATGTATATTCCTAACACAAGTTTTATTGCGAATACTAAAAATTATTTATTTCATATTCATAAAAATTTGATTTCCACCTTTTGTGCACTGGAAATTACCAACATCCTCTTTTTGTTATGATTTATCTGTTAGAATGTAAGTATGGTTTGGAAGAATTAGTGCACCTTTCACTTTTGCACTGCCACCATGTTTTTGTGCATTCCAATCTATGTCCCTCTTTTTTTTCTTTTTTTTCTGGTGGTAGGCTATATCTAGACTTACAGTTCAATCTATAGTTCCCAAAAGTTCTTTATGGGTTATCAGTTCCATACCTGTCATCATTGGGAGAAGATCACCACTTTTTCTCCATCCATAGATAACTTAGTTCATACCACCAGATTTACCCTTACCTTCTTGACTCTGCAAGTATATTCTTAAGCTTTAATACCGAGAGGAAGCTGATGTGGGCGACAAAGTTTGGGGCTGAACATACTTTGAGCATTGTAGAAGGCAGCAATAGCCTTCTCTCCTAGGTGCCTGATATTTTTCTACAAAATTCATCTGCTATTTTTGTAAATGGGGCATATTTCATAAAATGAAGCCCATCTCATAAAAAAAGAAACACATTTCACAAAAGTTACTTTTCATCAAACAATCTTGTCTTTGGAAGTACTTTTTTCAGCACAAGCACAAACATACATGGACTTCACCATGTGGCAATTACAAAAATCAAATAGATCACATAGCTATTAATAAAGAGAAAAGGGAGACTCTGAGAAATGTAAGAAATTCATAAAGGTGCAGATATTGGTAGTGATCGCCAGCTCCTCATTGCCACACTGAAATTAAAACGAAAGCACCCAAAAGAAATGTAGATATAATACCTAGGTTTGATACAACTAAGCTTCTAGAAGATGAACACAGAGAAACATTTGCAATCGAATGTAGACATCGATTTGCAGTCTTAGAGACTATAAGAGATGAAGAATAGAGAATTAATGAAGAATGTTGTGATATTAAGAACATATAACAGTCAGTTAGTAGTGAAGTTTCGAGACATGCAGTTACAAGGAGAAAGCCATGGATATCAAATGATAAGTGGGATACTATAAAAATGAGACACAGACAGAAATTTTTTGCTGAAGCTTTACGAGGAAGTAATAGAAATTACAAGGTAGATCATGCTAAGTATTCCAGTATTAATAGTCACTATTAATACTGGAATACTTAGCATGATCAAAAGAAAAGCCAGGAATGAATGGAGAGAATAAATAAACAGGAAAGCAGATGAGTCTGGCAAAGATATGAATTCAGGAAGTGGCTATGGTGTAAGAATTGCTCATAGAATTATTAATGAAATCTCTATGGGGACAAAGAAGAAGAAACATTTACCCATCAAAAAAAAAAAATAAAAAAAAAAAAAAAAAAAAAAAGAGAGAGAGAGAGAGAGGGTCTGTTACAACAACAGAGGGTGAAGAAATACAACGTTGGCTGAAACACTTTAGTGAGGTCATGAACAGGAGGTACGAAGGGAATAATTTGATTGATACAACCAGAAGCTGGTGAAGACCTTGATGTGTCCATGAATGAATTCAGTGTGTTTGAAGTCGAAGCCATCATTAAAAAACTCAAGAGATGGAAAGCTTTTGGTTACGATGGAATAACTGCTGAGATTATATTGGCCGAAAATGAAGTGACCCCCAGAATACTTAAAAGATTATTTTGTAGAATGTGGCAAGAAGAGGCAACCTTTTATGGATGGGAGTTAGGAGTGTTGGTGGAAATGGCAAAAAATGAGCCTTGACTGATTGCAATAATTACAGAGACATCAGACTTACGTCAACTGTTATGAAAATATATAGTATGCTCATTCTAAAGAGACGAGGGAGAAAGATTGATGAAAAGCTGAGATGAACAAGCAGGATTTAGAAAAGGTAGATGTTCTACTGGACAAATTTTCATTTTGAGGCATGTTGTACAGCAATGCGTAGAATATAGAAATCGATGTTTGATGGCATTTGTGGACTATAGAAAAGTCTTTGATAGCGTGCACTGGCCAATTGTGTGGAGAGTCCAACATTTTTATGGAATTCCTCCTAAAAATGTAAACTTGATTAAGTCTGTACAAAGTTATTGTTAGTGGAGTCCTATCAAATGAATTTTCGGTGGAGAGCGGAGTACACCAAGGTAATGTGTTGTCATCTATATTGTTTATCCTCCTCATGGATTTTGTAATGCATAAGAAAGTTGGAGATGGTGGAGAAGGATTGGACTTGATTGGTGATTGGAAATTAGCTGACCTAGAGTATGCTGAGGATGCTGTCCGTATTAGCAGAACACCACAGGACTTGCAAAGCTTGCTTATTAGAATGCATGAAGTTGGTATCTATATAAATAGAAGAAATATAGAGGTGATGAGAACGGTATGTGTAATGGAAGATGAAATAGAATCGGAAGGAGAAAGGATTAATGAGGTAAAATCCTTTAAATATTTAGGAACTATGATCTCCAATACAGGGTCATTAGAGATGGAGTTTAGTGAAATTTGAAAAACGAAAATCAGACAATGGCTAGGTTAAGTAAAATCTGGAAATCAAATCGCTTGAAATTACATACAAAGATCAGGCTATATATCAGTTTAGTGAGATTTGTGTTACTGTGTGGACTTGATTCGGGGTATGACAATGAAACATTCTTTAACAGATTTAGTAGATTTGATAACAAAACCCTCAGAAGAATATTTACAGCTAAGTGGCAGGACAGGATTAAAAATGAAACTATAAGAGAGATTACTCGAGTGCCAAATGTGGATGAGATCAGGGTGAGGGGTAGAGGGAGATGGTTTATGTATGCTTTTTGCACTCCCCAAGAGAGGTTAGTTCACCAAATGTTTAACTGGTCTCCACAAGGCACTAGAAGAGTTAGAAGACCCAGACCTACATGGCTGAGGACTATGAAAAATGGAGTAGGAAATGATGAATGGAGAAGTATTGAATTAAAAACTCAAGATAGAGGTGAATGGTGAAATCTAATTAAGGCCCTTTGCGACAATAGGGGTAGGAGGAGATGATGATGAAGATTTTTGCATAATGTAAAGGATTTATTACTATTTTCAGTGCAACCATTTTTCCGATATCATATGGCTGAGATGTATCTAAGTATATTATGTATGAAAAAAAGTCTTGAACAGATATTAAGGCCACAAATTTATTCAGAACTTTTGATGTCCTAGATACGTTGCTTAGTTGAGTTCTTCTTTGGTTCATTAGCTCACTTTCCCCCTCCCCTATTGCTCAGAGCTTTAGGGTCCCTACTCATGGGCCACTGTCACTGTTTTGTGGCAAGAAATGAAATGCATGTGTTTCAATGGATGTCCGCACACGAGCCAATTTTTGGTGGCAGGGTGTTTACAACTTCCTGCTCCACTTTTTCGTGGCACAACGAATCAGTGGCAATCACCGTCCATTGAAAAGTGTCCCATGTACAGGAAGCCTAACTCTTTCACTTTACAAGCACCACTCGTACCAGCATCACCCATAGTTTTCTTGTGAGCATAGTGCGAGAGCATGCCCAAACCATCTCCATCTACCCCTCATCATGAGCTCATCCACATATGGCACTCTAGTAATCTCACTTATAGTTTCATTTCTAATCCTTTCCTGTCATTTAACTCCTAATATCCTTCTGAGGGCTTTTTTCTCAAATCTTCTAAATCTATTGGAGATTGTTTCATTGTCATACCATGACTCATGTCCATAGCATAACACTGATCTCACTAAACTGATATATAGTCTGATTTTTATATACAGTATCAGGCGATTTGATTTTAAAATGTACTTAACGTAACCAATGTCTGATTTTCTTTTTTCAATCTTTTACTAAACTCTAATTCTAAAGACCCTATATTAGATATCATAGTTCCTAAATACTTAAATGATTCTACTTCATCAATCCTTTCGTCTTCCAATTATATTTCATCTGTCATTGCATGCTCCATTCTCATCATCTCTATCTTTCTTCTATTTATCTTCAGCCCAACCTCGTGTGATATTTCATGCATTCTGGTAAGCAAGCATTGCAAATCCTGTGGTGTTCTAACAAGGACAGCATCATCAGCATACTCTAGGTCTGCTAAATTCCTATCGCCAATCCAGTTCAATCCTTCTCCACCATCTCCAATTGTCTACGCATTATAAAATCCATGAGAAGGATAAACAACACAGGTGACAATACATAACCTTGGAGTACGCCGCTGTTCACTGAAAATTCATTTGATAAGACTCCACTAACATTAACCTTACACTTGCTATGCTCATGAACAGACTTAATCAAATTTACATATTTAAGAGAAATTCCATACTGACGCAGGACTCTCCACAGAATTGGCAGGTGTACACTATCAAAGGCTTTTTCATAGTCCACAAATGCCATCAAAAGTGGATTTCTATATACTACTCATTGCTGTGCAACATTTCTCGAAATGAAAATTTGGTCAGTGCAACTTCTACCTTTTGTAAATCCTGCTTGTTCATCTTTAAGATTTTCATCAATCTTTCTCTCCAGTCTCTTTAGAATAAGGATACTATACATATTCATAACAACTGACGTAAGTGTTATGCCTCTGTAATTATCTCAATCAGTCAGGTCTTTTTTTTTTTTTTTTTTGCCATTTTCACTAACACTCCTGTCTCACATTCGTCAAGTTTTGCCTCTTCATTCCACATTCTACAAAATGATCTTGTAAGTAGTCTAAGAGTCACTTCATTTTCGGCCAGTATCATCTCGGCAGTTATTCCATCGTATCCACGGACTTTCCATCTCCTTAGTTTTTTAGGATAGCTTCGACTTCAAACACACTTAATTCATTCATGGGCACATCAAGATCTTCATCATCTTCAGGTAAATCAATCAAATTATTCTCTTCATATCTCCTATTCATAACCTCACTAAAGTGTTTCATCCAACGTTGTCTTTCTTCATATTCTGTTCTTATAATAGATCCATCTATCTTTCCGATAGGTATATGTTTTTTTTTTTCTTTGCCCCAGTCAAGATTTCATTGATAATTCTATGAGCAATTCTTCCACCATAGCCATTTCCTGAATTCATAACTTTGTCAGCTTCATTTGCTTTACTGTCTAAATATTCTCTCCAGTCATTTCTGTCTTTTCTTTTGACCTCACTATCTATACTGGAGTACTTAACATGCTCTACCTTGTAATTTTCATTACTTCCTCGAAAACTTTCAACAATCAATGTTTGGTGCTACTATAGCGTGAGGTCTACCACACTATAGCGTGAGATCTACCTCCCGTTACTACTATAGCGTGAGGTCTACTGCTGAATTATTCGTCCCTCATAGATAAAACACATTTCATATGTTTGTTTTAGCAATAAACACTTAATTTAAACATATCTTAGAAATGACTCTAATAGATCATTGGATTTCTAATTACATTAAAAAAAGGAATAAAGGTAAAAATAAACATGTTATCATATATTTCCATACATTTATTCTAGCGCTACACTCTTCGTACATCAAACATGTTATATATTTCCATACTTTTATTCTAGCGATACACACTTCGTGCATCAAACAGGTTATCATATATTTCCATACATTTATTCTAGCGATACATTCTTCATACATCAAACATGTTATCATATATTTCCATACATTTATTCTAGCGATACACACTTCGTACATCTTCTAAGAATGACACAAATAGATCTGCTTCTTGAACTGTATCCAAGAGATTGTGCTCTCTTAAAAAGGCGAGTGCTGCTTCTTCTGTCAGAATGACTCTTCTATAGAACTCCTTCAGCAACATTTTTAGTACCCTCAATCGATGATATCTCTTTTAGGCCGAGGGAAAAACTGATTTAGGAGCTGTGGGACGCTGGTCACGCGGTAGACCTCACCCTCAACCTGGGTAGGCGACATATGGCGGTAGACCTCACACTATAGTAGCACCCAATGTTTGTCCTTGTCTCATTTTTATAGTATCCCAAGTATCATTTGATATCCATGGCTTTCTCCTTGTAACTGCATGTCCCAAGACTTCATTACTAACTAACTGATATATGTTCTTAATATCACCCCATTCTTCAATACTTGTCTGCTCTTCGTCTATTAAAGTCTCTAAGACTGCAAATCGATTCCTACATTCAATTGAAAATGTTTCCCTGTTCTCTTCTTCTAAAAGCTTAGTAGTATCAAACCTCTCCAAAAATATATACTGACAAAGAATCATATCAACACTAAACTGTTCAAACCTTTAATCAAAACACGGCCCTGTTATCACCAATGTTTAAATCAAACTCGCTCGATCCCAAGGATCTTGGGCACCAAAAATATATATTTCGGCTGGGGAATTATGGAAATTCCCGAGCTCCAAAACTCACCTGCTTTCATTTTACATGATTCTGTTACACTTAAAAAAAAAGAAACCCGAGCTCTGAGAATATCACGCAACTCCCAGACTGCAATATATGTGAACACTGAATATCCAAAGGTCTCTGACATTACTCAAAACATAAACTAGGTGATTAATTTATAAGAACAATTCAGAAACCAACCTCTTACTTCTGTTTTTAGTCAGGGAATATGAGCAAAGCACTGAGAAAAAAAAAACATTGGTGATTGAAATAATACACACATTACAAAAATAAATATAATGTATAAAAAGTTATCAGCAATTCACAGGAATTGACACCAAAAATAAATCAATCGAAATAATAAATCTGAACTAAACCTTAAACTAAGACAAAAGAAAGACACTGAAAAATTATACAAACGCTTGTTTCACTGGAAAATAATTCTAAAAAAATATTTAATTAATGAAAATAGTTAACACTTTAACACTCTAATCAATAAAACATAAAGACATTTACATATACGTAATTGTTACACATACGTCTTTTGGTTCACACAAGGTTACAGAACGGTTAAGCAAAATTTTTAATACACTTCGTTGTTTAACCAAATCTCACAGGGCCAGTTACAAATATTCATGTTAAAATGTACTTACATTAACACACTTCACTTGACTTAACATCCAATAATTTCATCAACGTTTGAACAACACTATACATAATACACATTGGACAGAAATCTCTTTACACGTTTGAGAGGACACACACTTGAGAGGTGAGAGAATTGGTGGACGTTGGCTCTTTCAAAGGGATAGGCTGAGTCTCTTCTGCTGCTTATGCATTCCTGGGATATATATATATATATATATATATATATATATATATATATACATATATATATATATATATATATATATATATATATATATATATATATATATATTATTACTTTCTAAGCTACAACCTTATTTGGAAAATCAGGATGCTATAGGCCCAGGAGCCCCAACAGTTAAAATAGCCCAGTGAAGAAAGGAAACAAGAAAAAAATAGAATATTTTAAGAACAGTAACAATAATAAAATAAATATTTTCTATATGAATTATAAAAACTTAACGAAACAAGAGGAAGAGAAATAAGATAGAATATTGTCCCTGAGTGTACCCTCAATCAAGCGAACTCTACCCCAAGACAGTGGAAGACCATGGTACAGAGGCTATGGCACTACACAAGACTAGAGAACAATAGTTAGATTCTGGAGTGTCTTTCTTCTAGAAAAGCTGCTTGCCATGGCTAAAGAGTCTCTTCTACCCTTACCAAGAGGAAAGTGGCCACTGAACAATTACAGTGCAGTAGTTAACCCCTTAGGTGAAGAAGAATTGTTTGGTAATATCAGTGTTGTCTGGTATATGAGAACAGAAGAGAATCTGTAAAGAATAGGCCGGACTATTCGGTGTATTTGTAGGCAAAGGGAAAGTGAACCATAACCATAGAGAAGGATCCAATGTAGTACTGTCTGGCCTGTCAAAGGACCCCATAACTCTCTAGCAGTAGTATCTCAACAGGTGGCTGGTGCCCTGACCAACCTACTACTAATTGACTTAATTTTTCCAGAACCTTAAAGTTCGGCCTACTGGAAGCGTTGTTGGGGCTCCCAACAACTTGGGGGGGGGGGCCGCATGGTCTAGCAGCGTAAGGTTGCCAGCGTAGTAATTTAAAGAAGGGGTACTAATCTTGATTGCGAGGCAACCATCTCTCAGCTAACTCTGTCCACCTCCCTCTCGTAACTTTAAAAAAGGGAGTAAATCTAATTTGAGAGCTTTCATGCACTTTCCAGCCACATGGAAACATGAAGATGATGTAATCCCTCGTGTTTATACCTCGTGTGTGTCATACAGCATACCTAAACGAGGTTACATAAAACTTCATAACAAAATTCCATGAAATAAAAAGTTAATTCCTAAAAATAACGTAAATTTACATATACTGAATTGAATTAAAATACGAATAGATGAATGACGAAAGTCTTATGTAATTTACATACGTTACTTAATTATACGAGAGTGAAACTCACCTTATGAGCTGGCTTTACATCTCTTAAATTCGAAAAGGAAATACATGAATAAAATATTTACTCTAATGGTAGACCAGCTTCGTAAGAATATATATATATATATATATATATATATATATATATATATGTGTGTGTGTGTGTGTGTGTGTGTGTTTGTGTGTGTGTGTTTGTGTGTATATGTGCGTATGTTTATTTGTATATGTACCCCTAAATTCTGGTCATGAAGTTCACATGACTGGTCTTCATTTTAATATTGCCTTTGATCAGGTAGGCCAAATCATGAGCCTTGTTTTCAAACTTAAGCAGATGTAAGTTGCCAGACTCTTCTTACTTTCACCACTGATTTTTTAACTAAAAGATTGTAAAGTATAATTCTTGATATACAGAGTAGTTGACTTTAGGAATGCAATCTCCGCTGTTCCTGAGGGTAGTGGTCTCAGCCCATATACGTATGAGATATGTTTATCTCGTGATATGTCTTTTTGCATTGATCTTATCTCCTGAGGGCAGGTAGACCTGTGGCTGATGAGCCTTCGATCAGATATATAGCCAGAATCAGTGGTTGATGAAAATTATTTACTCTTCCTTTCTTCATATCATTATCAACTTTACTTGGTCTGATGTTTGCTAGTTGTCCTTCTACTGTATAATTATTATTATTATTATTATTATTATTATTATTATTATTATTATTATTATTATTATTATTAGCTAAGCTACAATATTAGTTAGAAAACCGGGATGCTATAATTGTAACCCAAGTGCTCCAACAAAAAAAGAAAAAAAATAGCGCAGTGAGGAAAGGAAATAAAGAAATAAATTAATTAAAGAAAAGTAATTGACAATTGATATAAGATATTTCAAGAGCAGTAACAACCTTGAAATAGAAATTCCATATATAAACTATAAAGAGAGACTTGTTCAACATAAAAACATTCACTGCAAGTTTGAACTTTTGAAGTTCCACCGATTCAACTGCCTGATTAAGATCATTCTACAACATAGTCATAGCTGGAATAAAACTTCTACAATACTGTGTAGTATTAAAACTTGTGATGGAGAAGACATGGCTATTAGAATTAACTGCATGCCAAGTATTACGAACTGGATATACTGTAATACCGTCTGGGAAGATCTGAATTCAAAAGGAGGGTCAGAGTTACGAAAAATCTTATGCAACATGTATAAAGAACTAACTGAATAAATGTGCTAGAGATTAATGTATAGATCAGGAATGAGAACTTGAATAGACCTCAGATTCTTGTCCAACAAATTAAGATGAGATCCAGCAGCTGAAGGCCAGACTAGAGAACGATACTCGAAACAAAGCAGACTGAAAGAAATAAAACCCTTTTTCAGAACAGATCGATCACCGTAAAACTTGAAAGACTTTCTTATTAAGTAATGTTTTTGTCTAATTGAAGAAGAAAAAGACCGAATATGTTTCTCAAAAGTAAATTTGCTATCAAGAATCACACCTTAATCTTAGAATATTTGTATAGATTAAGATTTGAAGAAACATTATCAATGCTGACATCTGGATGATGAAGAGCCACTGTTCTCGACCTACTTATAATCAAACTTCAAGTTTTGTTAGGGTTTGAATTCATACATCATAATTTGCAACAAAACTAGTATTAACTATATCACTATCAAGAGAATCATCAACCCCAGATCTACATTCAGGAGATGAAATTGAAGCAAAGAGAATAACATCATCTGCATACGCTTGTTTTTCAGGGCAAACTACACATTGGAGGGACATTTTCTAGCTCTTTACACTTTTATCATCATCATCAGCCATTACTATTCCACTCCAGAGCAAAGGCTTCAGACATGTCTTTCCACTAGCATCTATTTATGGCCTTTCTATGCCAGTCCACACCCACAGACTTTCTTAGTTCACCAATCCATAGTCTTCTTTACCTTCCCCTTCGATGTCACGATGCCAGAGAACTTCAAATCATTCATTTATTCATTCTCTACCTTCCCCTGGTTCTTTTGCAATCTCTGGGGACCCATTTTGTTCATCTTAATGTCCATCTATTATCTGTCATTCTCATTACAAAGCCTGTTAGATTATCATCTACTTCACTTTGCTCTCGTATCCATGTGGCTCTTTTTCTGTCTCTTAGTGTTATTCCCATCATTAGTCTTTCTATAGCTTGTAAAGACACCATTCTTTCAGACTCCGGTTTCCTGAATCCAAGTTTTGTATCTATCATTTCTTACCTGTACTTACTATGGTCTATTTGTATGTATCAATGAATGTAGTTTTTTCCGGCCTTTCAGACAATGTATATATTATGTCATTCAATGTATTTGATGCTCCGCATTTTCCATGTAAAGTCTTATAAGAAACCCAAATGCCCAGTCACACTTGATCTTTTTGCGATGGAGGTCGCTTGCCCCGATCCGAGCACTTCCTTTCCGTCTGCACACCGGTATATAACCAGAATGTTCTGAATAATAAACAAGGCAGCTCTCAGCCTCTTCTCATTACTTGCCCTGACAATTGGAGACCTTGTTGAGACTATTGCCCCCTCAACCTAATTATGACGCCCGATCACTAACCCCTGCCAAACATGCTGGACCTCACCAGCGCCCTGCACGGGGCAAAGATATTTGCTGAGATGGCTCTCCTCAAGTCGTACTACCAGGCCCCTGTCCACCCTGATGACATCCTGAAGATGGCCATCATCACATCCTAGGGACTTACACATTTGCCTTCTCCACCTTCGGCCTCGGAAACGTGGGGGCCACCTTCCCATGCTTGATGGACAGCATCCTCGACGATCTACCGTTCTGCTGCTGCTACATGGACGACAACCTGATATTCTCCAGATTGCGGGAGGAGCACAAGGAGTAAATCTGGGCGGTCCTGAAATGCATGCAAAAGAATGGGTTGGTCTTCCGCTTCGACAAATGTACATTTGGCGCAGAGAGGCTGGATTTCCTGGGACACGAAGTCTCCCCGATGGGAGTATGCCCAATGATCTCTAAGGTGGAAGCAGTGAGGACCTTCCCCACGTCTACGATAATCAAGGCCATGCAGGAATTCATTGGCATGGTCAATTATTATCGGCATTTCATTTCAGACATCGCTCGCATCATGTCTCGTTTGAATGACGTCCTGAAGGGGAATGCAAAGAAGTTGAGATAAGAAAATCCACAGCAGCAGGCGTTTGATCAGATGAAGGCCGCCCTCGCCAACTCCGCCACACTTTCTACCAGGACCTGGAGGCCCCACTCAGACTCACCACCGATACCACTGCGGTGCAGTGCTGGAACGGATTGTGAACGAATCCCACCAGCACTGACGTTTTTCAGCCGCAAACTCAAGCCACCTGAAACGCGTTACAGCACTTTCGACTGGGAATTACTGGCCGTCTACCAGGCCGTTTGGCATTTCCAGTACCTCTTGGAAGGGACCTCCTTCACCATCTAAACGGACCACCAACCGCTGGTCCACGCCTTCATGAAAGTGGGTGACGTGTGTAGTGCATCGTGTGGTTGGCGAGACAACAATGACACCTGGCCGCCATTGCTGAGTTTGGGTGCACCATCCGCTACTCTATAGGCAAGAAGAACCCTGTGGCCAACACTCTATCACGGGTAGAAATCAAATCTGTCAACTTGGGCTTAGACTATGCGGACCTCGTCCAGGAACAAGCCGCCAACCCAGAGACAGCAGCATACCACACGACGCCCACTTCTTTTAAACTGGAAGACCTCCCACTGGACCCAAGAGGCACAACAGTCCTCTGCGATACCAGCACCGGTCATCCTCATTCCTGGGTACCCGCCTCCTGGCAGAAACAGGTGTTGGAGATTATCCACGGACTTTCGCATCCCTCAGGATGAACAAAGGTACGGCTAATGACTGAAAAATTTGTCTGGTATGGCATATAAAAGGATTCATACGAATGGGCCGGGATGTGCATGGCGTGCCAGACCAGAAAGGTCAGCCGTCACATGGAATCCGGCGTCGGGAACTTCCCTTAACAGAGGCGCTGCTTAGTGCACATACATGTCGACATCATGGGATGCCTCCCACAGTTTGGAGACGCTAAGTACCTCCTTACAATAATAGACTGATCCACCAGGTGGCCAGAGGCAACCTCCATGACGGAGGCCACAACCAATGCCCGTGCAGATGCCCGCCTGTTGAGTTTGATCAACTGTTTCGGAGTACCCGACGACATCACGACCAGACCTGGCATTCCTATCTGAGCTGTGGGCCTTCCTGGGCCGCCTTCTGGTAACATTCCTTCCCAGCACGACAGCATATAATACCATGGCCAATGGCATGGTAGAGAGGGTCCACCGTTCACTGAAAGCCTCCCTCATGCCCCGCTGCAACAATGAAAACCGGAAAACACAACTACCATGGGTCCTCCTCGGCCTTCGGACCAACCCCAGAGCAAATGGTGAGGTTTCCCCGGCGGAAAAACTGTACGGCGAGACACTGGCCATGCCAGGGGAGTTCTTCCCAACAGAGAACACCAGTCAAGACACGCCGATCGCAAGGCTTCGTGAGATCACAGAGAAATTCATGCCGTGTCTGAGAACTTTCACAGTGATTCAAATCAAAGGGCCTGGACACCTGCAGCTACGTCTTTGTCAGGAACGACGCATATTGACCATCCCTGACACAGCCATACCGGAGTCCATACTACCTCGTGAAGACCGCTCCAAGGTGTACTGCCTCCTGATTCACGGCCAAAAGGACTGGGTTACGGTCGACGGGCTGAAACCTGCATTCCTGACTGTGGATGACGATGCTGTGGATACCGAAAAGGGGCACCCCTGAGTGCCGTCCAAAAACAAGCCTCCTTCCACTTGGTGCAACTAGCCTCGGCGACAGATAGTTTAACACCCCGGGAACCCCGCCTGGTGAGGCATCCTGTCAGACAATGCATCAGAGGTGTCAGCCTCTGAAAATGGCCCCTGTCCGCAGATCTCAAGAACCCAGGGTGTGCCTTAGCCCTCCTGAAAGATACCAGGATTGAAGATGCAACATTGTTAACAATAATTATTGTAAAATAATCCTTGTCTGTGGGGAGTACTTGTAAAAACATCATTCTTTCAGGTTCCAGTTCGCCGAATCTGAGTTTTGTATTTATCATTTCTTATCTGTACTTGCTACTGTCTGTTTGTATATATCATTGAATGTAGATTTTTCATACCTTTCTGCCAATGTATATATTTTGTCATTCAATGTATTTGATACTCTGCATTTTCCATGTAAATTTTTGTGAGAAACACAAATACCCGATCAGACTTGACCTTTGTGCGACGGAGGTTGCTTGCCCCGACCCGGGCACTTAATTTCCGTCCACACACCGGCATATAACCAGAATGATCTGAATAATAAACAGGCCAGTTCTCAGCTGCTTCTTATTATGTACCCTTACAAGCATTTGAGTTGCAACTAGCTTATGTTCTAAGGCTTTAGTAAGGTTCCAAGTTTCTGGTGCATAAGTTAATACGAGTAGGACCATCTGATTAAATACTTTTCTTTTTAGAGAAAGTATCTTTTTAAATTGCCAAAAACTCTCCATACCATGCTTATTCGCATAAAAATTTATATATATATATACATATATATATATATATATATATATATATATATATATATATATATATATATATATATATATATATACACACACACACACACACATATATATATATATATATATATATATATATATATATATATATATATATATATATATAAATATATATATATATATATATATATATATATAAATATATATATATATATATATATATATATATATATATATATATATATATGTATGTATATATATATATATATATATATATATATATATATATATATATATATATACACACACACACACACACACACACACACACACACATATATATATATATATATATATATATATATATATATATATATATATATACTGTGTATATATATATATATATATATATATATATATATATATATATATATATATATATATATATATATATATATATATATATATATATATATATACACACACACACACATATATATATATATATATATATATATATATATATATATATATATATATATATATTATATATATATACAGTATATACATATATATATATATATATATATATATATATATATATATATATATATATATATATATATATATATATATATATATATATATATATATAGAGAGAGAGAGAGAGAGAGAGAGAGAGAGAGAGAGAGAGAGAGAGAGAGAGAGAGAGACTTCCTGATGTTTCTAAAAAAATTGTAGACCCGCTGATGAGTTTGGCCTATTGCTGACCAGAAGGTATTCCCCCCCCCCCCTCTCTCTCTCTCTCTCTCTCTCTCTCTCTCTCTCTCTCTCTCTTTCATACTTGAAAGCTTACTATAACCCATAGAATAGACTGACTTACAATTAGCATAATCATTTCCACAATATTGAATGCGAGTCGCAACTTCGTAATATTGTATTCTAAGATAATGGTTTTCTAATCTACAGTAAATAATTGAGAAAGTTCCGAGTACTCAGTCATTATTTCTTAAGTTGAAAAAGATTCTGCTACTTAACATCACTCTTTCTTTTCTAAAGAAGTGAGTGGATTTTTTCCTTGTTCCCTAGAAGTGTTACAAAGGCTTACCATGTGAGCTGTCCGTCCTAGAGCGTTTGAGCTCCTTTGGACTGAGTGCGCAGACAGTTGGCGCAGCAGATCAGTGCTGCCACTCGTAGGGGAAAATCCCTACCGTAGGGGATTCTATTGAAATGTAGGGAGTAGGGAATCCCTACGGGATAAATGCTAAAATGTAGGGGAAAATTAAAATTTGTAGGGATTTAGTCCGTGGGCCACGAGTGTTAAAAAAACCGGACGGAAATAATGTAGTTTTTATGAAGTATTGTGAAATAAAATCAAAAGATTGGTTCAGTATAGAACCCAAATCCTTATCCTATACAGAAGACGAGGGGTGGGATTAGAAAATCGAGGTCTTAACTCAGTTGGAGGAGAAAATCAAAGGATTGCCCAAGTCTAGTATTAAGGAAACTTTTGATCGGACTCCAAATGGTATGCTATCACAGAATACAACAGGACATCATATTATAGAGATGGTTTTGCTATTTAATTGGAATTTTTCGTTTTGAATTAGAATTAAAGTTATGTTTTATTTGCATGTATGCATCAAACACTTAATGCGCTTTGTTTCTTAATATACTTCTCTCTTCCCTATCGATGGTTTTGTACATCCAAACAAACACAAAATATCCATATCTATAGGATTTCTCTGACCTCACCAACTCTTTTACTTTGATCGCATTGGCCTGTATTAATCTTCAGCCTTCAAAGAAGAAAGTAAGTGTTAATTGTAAAGAGAAGTCAGACTTGTCTACAATTCTTCATCCAGTTCTCGTTTATCGACAATGACCTGGACTTTTAGGCATTTATTATGTAAGTTAATTCATTTTTTTTTTCTATTCACTTATGTCAGATATCAATGGAACTTTATGCATATAATTTTTCCTAGTTTATTGTGATTTTTTGATTTTCCGTACATTATTTTCTGTCATTAGTGGCCGTCTGGGGCAAGACTGCCAATCTTCCTCCCATCAAGACTCCTTTCTCGAAATTGACTAGGTTACCAAACAGTTCATTGACCCAGTAACTGAATTACAAGTAATTGATATAGATGTGCAAATTAAAATCAGTAGCCAAGAGCTTTATCATTTGTATCGTTCATTTTCTCTTTGCCACACACACACACACACACACACACACACACACACACACACACACACACACTGAATAATTTGGACACCCCAGTATAAAACAATTGTTAACCAAGTCTTGATTAGTGCCATAGCCTCTGTACCATGGTCTTCCAATGTCTTGGGGGTAGAGTTCTCTTGTTTAAGGGTACAATCGGGCACACTATTCTATCTTACTTCTCTTCCTCTTGTTCTGTTAAAGTTTTTATAGTTTATATAAGAGATATTTGTTTTAATCTTGTTACTGTTCTTTAAATATATCATAAGTACTGTTTATATATATATATATATATATATATATATATATATATATATATATATACACATATAATACACACACATATACAGTATATATATATGTGTATATATATATATATATATATATATATATATATATATATATACACACATATAATACACACACATATACAGTATATATATATATATATATATATATATATATATATATATATATATATATATATATATATATATATATATAAAATACACACACCTATACAGTATATATATATATATATATATATATATATATATATATATATATATATATATATATATATATATATATATATATATACACATACATATATATATATATACATATATATATATATATATATATATATATATATATATATATATATATATAATCGTGAGTTTAAAGTGACCTAAAAGTGCAACAAAAACAAAATTATTGCGTAGGGGAAAGTAGGGAAAAATGGTCCTCGTTTGTAGGGGAAAAGTAAAATTCTGAGTGGCAGCCCTGCAGCAGATATTGCTTGGTTGGTTGGACGCCACTGAAGTCGCATCTGGGTGCCGCTTTTACATTTATTTATCCCACTACGGGTGGTCGCTGTTTTATTGCATTTCTTAGTGGAAGAATCGAGATGAGGGGACGCACTCACACATTATTATGAGGTGAGGTGCCGGGATTGGTAGACGTACACGGAGAAAGAGAGAGAGGGAAAAAATGACTATAAATCACCGCTACGACATTTTTGTGAAAATTCCATTTTGTGTATCCTAATCATTTGTTATTGTTCTTTATGTGTCATTGTGAGCCATAGCTGAGCTGCCTTCTAGGTGAAACGTTGATTGATAGTTTCGTGTGTTTTCAGTGTATGTGACTTGTTGGAGATAGCCTTTAGAAGGGTCTGTTTTCACCTTGCTGCTGCTCCAATAGCAAAATGTTACCAAAGTTGAAATACTGTACTGGGGATAATTGAATATTTGTGTTCTTGTGATGAGTGAATAAATGCTCCTTTGTACTAGTGACTCGCAAATCGTAGTACAAATCCCATCCCAAGCAAGTGGAATATAACCAGGCCACCTCATGAGTTGATCACCTTAGACTTTGGCAAACCGACCTTCTTAAGTTTTCTCATCCTGCGGAATCCTATCTTAGAAGGGTCTTAAGGTGCCTCAGGCTGCTCTTTGTAATTTCAGATTGAGGTTAGGCATAGGTAGAAAAGGTTTCTATAAATCCCTGTGTCGTGTAGAGTTGTGTGCCCTTTCCGCTATCAAAAGTCTACCATTTGTGAGAGGTAAACCCACCGCCCTATGCCCTAGCCGTCTCTCCACCGTTTGTGTGAGACCAACTGTTCAATTTTGGGTCAACTCTCCTATCTACTGTAGCAATCAAGAGGGCAATGATTTGGTAAGGTCTGTAAGTAAAGCACAATAATCTCGCTGAGAAAGTTGAATCCAGTATGGTAAAAGTGCTATACTTGAATTTCTCGCAAAGTTAATGAAATTATTTTTCAAAATTGTCGTGATTTTCAATACTACTACAGACCATTGTTGTAGATGTAAGCCACTTGTTTTCTTTTTCTTCTTCTATGTAAAATATTAGTTTAAGAGATCCTAGTGGCTCACCTGGTGCTTTTGGTTTGGAAATGCCCAAAATTAATGTATTTCATTATTCACTAATATAAGTATAGATTACACTAATGAACAATACTTAGGTTGTGTGTAGTGTGGGAAATTGGTGGTGTTAGAAAAGGGTGGGGCGGGGAACTTGAATGAAAGGAAACACTTTTGGTGTATTGTAGCCTAACCACACCCACCTAACCTGTGGGTAACCAAGGGTGCCTGTCCTTCTCTCTACTTATTGGGGGTTAGGTCTACTTCATGTCTTTGTAACCCCCAGCGGTTCCTCAACTCTCTGAATCTGATGCATGTCCAGTATTTTACCTTTTTATGATTTTTCTCCAATACCATGCTAAAGATGAAATTTATGCTGATTACTGTTGTGGCTAGATCAAAACTTGTCATGAAAGGGTTTTAGGCTTGAGTAATAAATTTCATTTGGCCAAGGGAAGGGGGAAATAGGTAAAATTGGATTTAAGGATGGGGAAACATTTCGAACAGATTGTTTTCATGTCGTAAATAACGTAATTTAACCGAATTTGACCTTCATTTCAATCGCAAACAAACAGAACAACCAGTTCGACTAACTTCGCTTTACACAGAAGTTAGTCGAACTGGTTGTTCTGTTTGCTTGCGATTGGTAATTCCAAATTCGGTGAAATCACATTATATACTATAATAAAACATCTTTTCTGTTCAAAATGTTTTACCCACAATATAATGGCTTTTGTTCTGCTTTGGGCTTGCTTTGCTCGCCAAAAAATAAAAACATTAAGCCGTATGTACAGGCAAGCATTAATGTTGAGCTGTGCCCACTGACATCAATATAACTTTAATAATGAACTGCATTGGGAACCATGAATTCCTGGAATCCCCTTGAAAATTACAGAAATCTCCTACAACATCACTGGAAACCCTTAGAAATCGATAAATGTTTTGGGTAGTTTGTAGCGCTACGGCCAAGCGTCCTAATTTGCTTATTATCGCTCCGATTGTTATCTTGTATAGAATAAAAACGTTTGGAAATGGTCTACGGATCTTAAATATGTTGTGTAAAGGGGGGGGGGGGTCCGGGGGGTCACAGCCCCCGTGGGTAAGGACACGTCTTTTAGCATAGGTTAGGTGGGTTTTTTGAGTTAGCTTCTCCCGTTGTACTCGTAGGTAAGGAAACTGTTGTGTAAGGGGGGGGGGGGGGTCTGTGGGGGCGAAGCCCCCCTGGGTAAGGATACGGCTTTTAGTTTAGG
>NC_090728.1:71661627-71691093 GCF_036898095.1 Palaemon carinicauda
AGGGTACTGAATGATTCCTACAACTGAATTTGGTTAATCAGCTTAGTATAAACTTCCTTTACCCTACTGAATGAACAGTGTATAGAAAAGTGAGTAAATCCATCCCTGGAATTGAATGTACAGTATCGCAAAATGGGATTATCTCGTTTGATAGAAATAAATGATGCATTGCTCAAAATGGGTGAAACGGGAGAAGGGGAAGATATGAACTCAATTTTCAATGCTCAGCTAGAAGATGTTGTCATTAGAGAAGTTTTGACATCAGGCACGGCCCTTCTTCAGTATTCTCAGTTCAGTTGAAAAAGAGCTTCGACAGTTGAAAACCTTGCGAATCCAAGATTTCATCAACAAGGATCAAGATATTGCTACTCCACATCACCAGATCACAAAAGGTGATTCCATACTGGAACTTAGTGATGGACAGTTTTTTTAAATGTTTGCCCCAGAACCAAGTGAACGTAAAGGGGCCTAAAACCGTCTTTTTGCGGAAGACCACAAACTTTTAAGTGTCATAAACATAATAGTAAACTGGAACTATGGAAATGGCATACTGGTACTTGCCCAACTAGATACACGGTTAGGTGTGCTTTTGGTTTACAGTATACTTGTACTGAATAGGAACACTTATGAGTGTCCACCCCAGTGGAAATCTTGATTGTGTAATTTGGTTATCTTGTTACCCGGATGCTGAAGTTTTACGTAAGGGATGTTAATTTTGCCTTTAATTTTCTATTTGGAATAAATATTTTTTTGCCTGTTTTATGTATACAGCATTTCATTTCAGAACCCCTCACCACAGTTTCCCTTCCCTAGCCACTGTTTTTTAAGATCTCTTAAGTACAGTAATTTATCATAATTCTTTCCTCCCACAGTGTGTTCCTTTATTAATTATAATATTACCTCTCACCTAATGTTCTTATACCTTTACTTATAATCAGCAAGCCAAAGGCAAGAGAAGGAAAGGTATGATAAATAACAAGGTTCAAGCTGGGTCCCCTTGCCCAGTATAAATCAAGGGGTGGTGCCCAGAGCTCCGTTCTCTTGACCTGTTTCTTAGGTTTTTTGGGTATTACATCATTGTATATTTGTTGTGTACTGAACGTCGGGTTGTGGTCGGCGTTCGGGCGCTACCTCTGGCCACAGTCCGCAAACCACTACAAAGTGTTTTTCGTCGTCTTCGGATGACCCCTTGCCTAAAAGAGGCTGGAAGCTCGCTTCCAGGCCTCTTAAGAGGTCCTATGATACGGCCTATCGACGTCCTGCTAGTTCTAAACCTGGATGCAGTCACTGGGATTCTCCAGAGCCTTTTGAAAGCCCCCCGACCAAACGTCCTTTTAGGACACTGGACGTTTCCAAGGATCCTTCTGCGCACCCAGGACCAGGCTTTACCTCATTCCAAGCTCCCAAGCAGCCTTCAGACTGGATTTTGCCTTCTAGGCGCTCTGTTCCGTTTAGCGGTGAGGAGAACGTTATGACCTCATCGCCGTTTTCACAACGTTCGGATCCTAACTTTGTAATTCTTCAAGACATGCAAAGCAGGCTCTCTTCCTTTATGCAATCATACCAGTGCAGCGACAAACCTCGTATCAGCGATCGTGATCAGAGCAGTGAACCAGGTCGTGTTTCCGAGCGGCCTCGTAATCGGGGATCGAAGCTTCCTGCTAGCCGATACGAACGGCCTTTAGGAAGCGATCCACGGTTCTTTTATTGAACGCGATCGAGACTGTGTGCCTGTGCGTTCTTCTAAGAAAGACGTCGGACGTCCTATTAAACAGGTTATTGAACGCCCTTCGACTCGGGCTCCTGATGTTCCTACTGAACAGGCTGCCGATCCTCCCCCAGTTCAGACTGCCGAACGTCCTTGCAAACAGGCTACCGAACGTCCTTTTAAGCAGGCTGCCAAACGTCCTATCATTCAGGAAGTTTCTCTCTCCGCCAATTATTTTAGTGAGTGGCCTTCAGGTCGCGTTTCCGGGATGGTTACAGTTGAACGAGTCACTGAACAACGAGCGGTTCATAGTACCGATTGCTTTCCAGCAGTTGACGGCAAGCGTGTTTCTGAATATGATCCTGAACGTCCTATCCCTGGTCATATTTCGGATGTTAGTTTGGATTACGAGGAGGAGGCTTATCCTTTTCAAGACATGCGGTTCATGTACAGGAACTTCTCGTCTCTGATCGAGCTGATCGCGAGCGTTCGGTTGAGCCGCACGCGACTCTGCCGCCTGTTACTGTTCACAATGAGCCTATTTCTATTGCGGTTGGCACTCAGGTTTTTTCTGATATTGATACCGCTCTTAACCCTACTGCTCCCGGAGGAACGTCGCTGGAGAAGGAAGTAGAGGCCCAGCTTTCTCCTTTGGAGTTTGATGACGTTTCAGAAGACGAGGACTCTGTTTCTTTCCGTCATTCTGCTGATCTTAAAAAACTTAGAGTTTTCGGACTTTTTTGTGCCTATAGCTCCGCGCTCTCCTCCGTCTGAGTTTACTCTAGGCAAAGCCTCTAAGAAAGCCCGTTTTACTAAGATGGTTCTGTCACGTTCGTCCAATAGAGCTCTTAAATTAATGGGTGACTGGTTACAGTCTAAGAAGGCCTTAGGAAAGACGTCCTTTTCCTTTCCTCCAGCTAGACTGGCTTCGAGGTCGAGCATCTGGTACGAGACGGGAGAAGTTCTCGGCTTGGGGATTCCTGCCTCTGCCCAGGGAGATTTCTCAAGCCTCGTAGACGCTCCTCGTCGGTCGGCCATGAGGAAGACCAAAATTTTTTGGTCCACTTCAGAAATGGACCACCTTCTCAAAGGAATTTTTCGGACCTTTGAAGTTTTTAACTTCCTAGACTGGACGCTGGGGGCCTTGGCTCAAAAAGTTGAGACTTTTAAAGAGGGGGATACCTCTGCCCTGGTCCATTTGATGTCGTGCATGGACAAGGCCTTGAGGGATGGCTCTAATGAACTTGCAGCTCTTTTCTCCGCAGGCATCCTTAAGAAAAGAGATCAACTTTGCTCTTTTCTTTCGCCGGGGGTGACTCCCTTCCAGAAGTCCGAACTCTTATAAGCTCCTCTTTCTCCATTACTGTTTCCGCAAGAACTTATCAGGGAGATCTCTGCAGCTTTAGCTCAGAAGGCCACTCAGGATCTTGTCTCCAAGATGCTAGAAAGACTTTGCCTTCCTCTTTTATCAGCCGCAAGTCTAAGGAAGATACTTTTCCCAAGTTTTCCCAGCCCTTTCGAGGAAGATCTTCTAGTAGGGGTAGCTCCAGACCTGATGCTAGAAGGAGTAAAAGAAGAGGTTTCAGGGCAGGGCGAAGCAGAGTCTGACTGCTTTCGCCTTCAGGCAGTGGGTGCCAGACTACTCATTCTGGCAAGCGTGGGAGAAAGAGGGGCAGACCAATGGTCTATTCAGATCTTGAGGGTGGGTTACAAGATCCCCTTTCTAGGGAGCCCTCCCCTGGTCTCAGTGCCCTTGGAGCTCTCCCAGATACAGAGAGGAGGCAAAGAGGCAAGCTCTTTCGAACCAAGTGTCTCTTATGTTAGAAAAGGGGGCCATAGAGAAGGTTCAGGATATCCGTTCACCTGGTTTCTACAATCTGCTATTCCTGGTATCCAAGAACTCGGGGGGGATGGCGTCCAGTTCTGGACGTGAGTGCGCTGAACAGGTTCATCATCAAAACGAAGTTCACCATGGAGACTTTGAAGTCAGTGCTAACAGCAGTAAGGAGGGACGACTGGATGGTCTCATTGGACCTTCGGGACGCCTACTTCCACATCCCCATCCATCCGAGCTTCAGACCCTACCTCAGGTTCGTTTTCATGGGAGACGTCTTCCAATTCAGAGCCCTATGCTTCGGTCTTTGCACAGCGCCTCAGATCTTTACGAAGCTCATGCTGAATGTAGCAAAGATCTTGCATTCAAGGGGCATAAGAGCCTCCCTGTATCTCGACGACTGGCTTCTCAGAGCGCACTCTTACGATCACTGCCTGAAGGATCTTTAGACAACCTTGGACGTTTCGGAAGAACTGGATATCCTTGTAAACAAGGAAAAGTCTCTCTTGGTTCCATCTCAAGAGATTTTATATTTGGGGATGACGATACGGAGTCAGATTTTTCGGGCTTTTCCGTCTCCCTCAAGGATAGAGCAAGCCAAGTTGAAACTAAGATCGTTTCAAAGCAAGGAAGTTTGCTCAGCAAGGAAATGGATGAGTCTGATAGGAACCCTCTCCTCCTTGGAGCAGTTCGTCCCACTGGGAAGGCTGAATCTTCGTCCTCTCCAGTTCCATCTCAACAGCCATTGGGACAAGGAGAGGGACTTAGAATCGATGTCCATTCCTGTCACGAACCCCATCAAAGTCTGCCTTCGGTGGTGGGAGGAACCAGACAAGTTCCAGGGGGGTCTCGACTTGTCAATGAAAAGCCCAGATCTTGTGTTATGCTCCGACGCCTCGGACACAGGATGGGGAGCAACCCTAGACAAGTTAGAAGTCTCGGGTCTTTGGACAGCACCCCAGAAATCCTTGCATATCAACCACAAGGAGTTATTGGCAGTTCTTTTAGCCCTCAAAAGTTTCGAGGCTTTAGTCACCAACAAAGTAGTTCAGGTCAATCTGTCTGACAGTGTATTGGTCAGTCAGCAGCCATGGTTCACTGCCTTAGTCAGAGCTGTAGCACAGGCCTTCAATCCTACCCTATCTGGCCGCTCATCGGAGCAGCCTATAGCTCCAGACTCTCGACACAGAACCGTGGCTTCTTCCACCCACCTGAAGAGGAAAAGAGGAGTCTCTGACGTGGTCATTTCCTCTAGGGAAAAATTGACTCTGGTCAGGCCGTCGAGGCTAGTCCCGCCTATATCTTCCCCGAGATACTCTCCCACCTCACCTTTGCCAAGGGAGTTGCTTGGGGAAAGAACCTCCTCCATTCCACCGTCGGAGGAAGCCTTCCCTCACGCAGAGAGTTCCCTATCAGAGATCAGGAAGGACACGACATCTAAGCCTTCGATGTTGGGGTCCTACCTCCTTCCTCGGAAGGAGCCTAAAGACTCCAAGACTTTGCCAAAGTCCTCCACGAGTACTACCAAGACAGAGACAGCCAGCCACTCGAGGGATGTCCGCGACCCACCCCCGGGAAGAGCTCTCGGGGTTGAAAGATGGAGACTTCGCTGCAAATCCGACGTCAGAAGGAGAGCATAAAGAGTCAGAACATGCATTCTGGCAGGTCCTGACTTATAAGGGTTCTCAACGGGTTTACTGACCCAGATATCTCTCTCTGGAGGGCAAGGACACAGTCTTAGACTGTGTCTTTGGCACCCAGAAGCCCTCAAAGACCAGTGTAGCCCTGCCTTGGTCTCAAGGATTGAAGGGTGCCAGGGCTAAGATCGCCCTACAGCTCTCCGAGTATGCCTCCTCCCAAAGTTCCGGCTCTACTAACAAGCTCCTCCCACCTTGTGTCCAACAGAGGAGGTACTTCGAGATCCTGGAGGAGCCTAGTTCATCTCTTTCTCTCCACCATTCCTTGGAAAAGCTCACTAAAGGAGTCTCTCTATAGAGACTCCAGCCAGCAGGTCTCTTTCTCAGCGGCCGAAATCTTTAACCAGGAGAAGGTCACAAAGTATGCGATGCAGGCTACTTCGTGGCTGGATATCTGGTTAGGGACCTTGGGAATCCTGGTACGAACCGAGGATTTCTCCAAGGAGTGTAGCAGAAAGGCAATGGAGACCTTCCTTCTCTCAGGCACGCGCACGATCGAGTTTCTTGCCCACCAAGTTTCAAACTTGTGGGCAAACACCATCTTGAAACGTCGAGATGCTGTGTCTGAAAGATTCCAGCAGCGGGTCCCCAACGTCAAGATAACTAGGCTCAGACATTCCTCTCTAGAGGGAGCCCACCTCTTTGAGCCTAGGGACGTGGAACTTGCTGCTGAGAGGAGGAGGAAGTCTCATCAGGACTCCCTCCTCCATAGGGCTTTAAACCTCCAGCACCTCAGCAGTCCTGTCCAACCACTACCACAACGACGAAATCAGCAGCGAAGACAGTGGTGTCTAGTAAGCCCTTTCCTGTCAAGGACAAGAAAGGCAAGATGTCCTCCAGGGGAGGGAAAAATCCTAGAGGGAGCAGCCGAGGCTGCAAACGCTAGGATAGCCACTCCCCCTGCTTCTCCACCAGTGGGGGTGATGCCTACAAAGTTTCTCGGACAGGTGGAAGCAACTCTGGGCTGATCCCTGGACAATCCCCGTGGTTCGTCTAGGATATCGCGTCCCGTTCATAATGTCTCTCCCTCCCCTGACCAGGAATCCAGTGTTAATAGACTCCTTTGCTGTGGGATCGGCAAGGGGGCAGGCCCTTCGGGCAGAAGTCCAGACCCTGTTGAAGAAGGACGCTCTCCAAGAGGTCCTTGACGGGTCCCCAGGCTTCTTCAGTAGACTCTTTCTTGTAAGAAAGGCGTCTGGAGGCTTGAGACCAATCATTGACCTCTCAGCGCTGAACAAGTTTGTCAAACAAACTCCGTTCAGCATGCAGACGGCAGACACGGTCAGACTAGCGGTAAGACCTCCGGACTTCATGTGTACACTGGACCTAAGGGACGCATACTTCCAGATCCCAGCCCATCTGTCTTCAAGGCTGTACTTAAGATTCGCCCTAGACAACAGGAAGTACCAAGTCAAGGTGCTGTACTTCGGTCTTTCCACAGCACCTCAAATTTTCACCAGGGTGGTTGCCCTAGTCATCTTGGGCACACTGGATTGGCATCCGTCTCCTCCGCTAACTGGACGACTGGTTAATCCTAGCAGACTTGGTGTCAACCCTTCTTCAACACTGAGACAAATTTCTGAGACTTTGCCAAGATCTAGGGATTCATAGTAAATCTCGAGAAGTCATCCCTGCTTCCTACACAGAGACTGGTATACCTAGGCATGAATATAGACACCAATCTCCACAAAGCCTTCCCATCAGACGACAGGATAACTAGGCTGAGAAAGGTCGCAAGACCTTTTCTCAGACGAGAAAAACTTCCAGCCCAATCTTGGTTACGTCTTCTCAGTCACCTTTCATCACTGTCCCGTCTAGTTCCCAATGGTCGCCTCAGGATGAGATCCCTCCAGTGGCGACTCAAGTCCCGGTGGAATCAGACTCGCGATTCCCTGGACGTCCGGATCCCCATGGGATCAGTGGAACAGACGGACCTCGAGTGGTATGTGGCAGACGAGAATCTGCGAAAGGGAGTGGATCTTCTCGTCCTCCCCCCAGATTTGATGCTGTTGTCAGACGCTTCAAAAAAGTGCTGCACCACACGACCTCAGGCCTGTGGTCAAAGTCAGAAAGGTATCTCCACATAAATCTCCTAGAGATGAAAGCCGTCTTTCTGGCCCTTCACTAGTTCCAACAATCCCTGGCAGGCCACTCAGTGATGGTGATGAGTGACAACACCACAGTAGTGGCTTACATCAACAAGCAAGGAGGTACTTTTTTGCAGCACCTATCCCATCTATCAGTAGAGATACTGAGTTGGGCCGAAATCCACTCGATACCACTATCGGCATGCTTCATTCCGGGCAAAAGGAATGTGCTCGCTGACGACCTGAGCAGAGCATCTCAGATAGTGAGTACGGAGTGGTCTTTGGATCATCTAGTAACCAACCAAGTCTTGACTTTGTGGGGTTCTCCGACTGTGGACCTCATCGCAACGGCCCTGAACTTCAGGCTCCCGTTGTATTGTTCCCCAGTCCCAGACCCCAAGGCTCTCTGGCAAGATACATTCCAACAACGGTGGGACAACATCGACGTTTACACCTACCCCCGTTCTGTCTGATGAGGAGGGTACTCAACAAGGCCAGAACATTGGTCAATCTTTCAATGGCATCACGCAGAATGGTTTCCGGACCTTCTGCAACTCCTAAGGGCTGATTCACACCTGACACTCACACTCACGTGAACGCAATTGATCGCGCTCAAATATTCTTTAATGATAAACAGGCAGAGTATTCAAACCATCCTGTCAATCATTTTCGCTCAACTCCAGTCACGGTCACAGTCAAGCTCACGATCAAAGTAAAGGATATTTTGAACATGCTCAAACTTAAGCGGGAGCAAGATCGAGAGCTTGAGTGTGAGGTGTGAAAACATTTTTCAGTCGCGGTCATCTCTTTGTGTGGGCAGGACGTGAATGAAAGTTGTTCTTTCATTTAAACATTGCTGGGATGAGTCAACAAAGCAAAAAACAATGGGACAATTCAAAAGGTAGGTAAACAAGTGAATAAAGAAAACAAACAAATTATGCTATATTTATTTTAAGGCTATGAATACATAACACATGTTTTATGTAAAGGTAGGAAACTATAGAGAGAATACAGAAAATTAATTAAATCTAATTTTCCTAACTATTACATATCGTAGGATGCACCCAAAATCTCCTTTTTCTCTCTCCCTCTTCCTCATCCAGCGCTATGGCTATACCCGCTAATTCTAGAGCCGAAAAATCACACATGGATCACCAATACCAACACAAAACAAACTGAGCTCAGGAGAGCTTGAGCGGCATATGTGAACACACCAGTAAAATGAGCTGAGTGAGAGCTTGACCGTGACTTGAGCGTGAGTGTCAGGTGTGAATCAGCCCTAATGGAGCTCCCAAGAGAACTCCCTCCATGACACGATCTACTCAACCAACCACATGCCAACATATTCCACAAAGCCGTAGCTTCGCTACGCTTCACGCCTGGAGACTACCCAGCATCTTCTCTCTGAGAGGATTTTTGCAACAAGTTGCGATTAGGATGTCTGGACACCTGCGAAAATCATCAGCAGCAGTCTACCAGGCAAAGTGGAAAGTCTTCTGTGGTTGGTGTCGTGGAAGGGGTATCTCTCCTCTCAATGGCACTACCTGTATTCCAGCAATACCGGAGTTCCTCGTGTATTTGCGTGAAGAAATGACAGGCGCATTTCTTCACGCAAATACACGAGGAACTCCTCTATTGCTGGAATAGTTTGCATCGAGAGGAGAGATACCCCTTCCACGACACCAACCAGAGAAGACTGTCAGTCTCGGCAGTAAAAGACTATCGCTCAGCCTTTAGACTGAAAGGAATGGACTTTTCCTCATCGCTAGATCTTTCCTTACTCATACGGAGTTATGAACTTCCTGTCCTCAGTCTGAGGTGAGACCTCCCCCGTGGAACGTGGTTCAAGTTCTCTGGTCTCTTAAGAGACCTCCCTATGAACCATTACACCAGGCAACAGATCGCCACCTGACTTGGAAGACGGTGTTCCTGCTAGCTTTGGCCTCGGCCAAGCGAGTCAGTGAACTTCATGGTCTCATACGACATCGCCCATTCAAAGGGATGTGGAGAGGTAACATTCAGCTTCGTCCCTGAGTTTATTGCTAAGACTCAGAACCCGGGAGTAACGGATCCACGATTCAACTCCTTCCGGATCTCTTACTCTTCCCAGTGAGGAGTTTGAGGCTGTACCTTAAGAGAACAGCCGCAGCCCGTCCTCGTGTGCCTGCACTATTTGTCAGCAGAGGAAGGTCCAAGAGGAGGGTCACCAAGAACACCATCTCAGCATGGATTCGCAAGGTCATAGACCATGCATTGAATCCAGACCCCCCTCTTTTACGTCACCCCAGAGCTCATGATGTCAGGTGCGTAGCTACATCCCTGGCATGTAGAGGAACTTCTCAGTGACGCAGGTTCTTCAAGCTGGGGGTGTGGAATCGTCAGACTACATTCACATCCCACTACATGCAAGACAAGACCCGCAGGAGACTCGGTACGTTCTCTATCTGTCATGTGGTGGCTGCACAACAGCTGGTTTAAGACCTCAAGCTCCGTATTGGACAAGTAGTATTAGGGCACTGTTACCCAGTTTTAGTCTACGTGAATGAAAAGGTTTGATTGGCTCTTATTCTTTTCTTCATCCTCCCCCTCTCTTGGGGAAAGCAGCATCCTGGGTTCTCTGCACAGCTGACCTCAAACCACTGTAGATAGACCATGCTCCCTTGTGTACCTTGTATTAAAACTAATATTGTTGCGTCCCCATACCCTGATGAGGTGGTATTGGGAAAGTCCTGGTTACACAGTTTTTCCTTCTAAAGTACTCGGAATAACTTTACCTGGATGGTCACACTTTTTATATACCTCATTTTTGAGTGATGACATACTCAGATAAGGAGCCCCCGGGTAAAGCCAAAAGCCAGATTGGCAGGGATGTCCACCCTTCCTAATGGGTGAGTCACCCCTAATAAATAGCATGGTTTGTATTCCAGTTGTGGAACAAATGACAAATTCGTAGATAATTTGTATTTTTCCTAAATATACAAACCTTAGCTGTTTATACAAACTTGCCCGCCATCCCTATCCCCCTTGAAGTCCTACCTCCAAGCAAAGTGAGCTCAATCACAGGTGTGTGAGGTGGGGCCGGGGTGGGATGGGCTGGGGAGGGGGGGGTAGCAAGCTACCCTCTCCTACCTCCCGCTAACTAGTGTAGATAGTTAACCCTCGCTAAACTTTAATGGGCTCGTCATTTCAGCTACGCCGAAAGTAATACCTCTAATAAATAGCTAAGATTTGTATAGTTAGGAAAAATACAAATTATCTATGAATTTGTCATTTTTCCTAACTACACAAACCTTAGCTATTTATACAAACTTGCCCGCCAGCCCTATCCCCCTTGAAATCCTACATCCAATCAAAGTTAGCTAAATCACAGGTGTGTGAGTGGGAGCGGTAGCAAGCTAACTAGCGGTGTGGGTAATTAACCCTCGCTAAACTTTATTGGCTCGTCATTTCAGCTATGCTGAAAGTAATACCCCTAATAAATAGCTAAGGTTTGTATAGTTAGGAATGATACAAATTATCTACGAATTTGTCATGTCGATGACTGTAAGTGCTGTTAAAGTGCTATCAGATAAGAAGCCTTTAATAAAGATGTTTTCAGTAACCTTTTTTTTAAAACACTTGGTTTTTTTTTATATTTTTAATGCATTCTTTGAAAATATTAAGCGGTTCCATTAGCTAAATCTGATTTTTTTAGTTGCAAGTGACTTTCAGAACGCAATACGAGGATATTGGATAAATCATAATGTCATAATTTCCTTTCAACTCCAGTTCGAATGTCCTTTCTAATGGTGTCTGGCGAGGACTGTGGATGCTCTGATACATTGATCAGGTCACGGTTAAGGGAAGTATAAATATTACCAATAGATGTTCTGTCTTTGGTTTTATCGAAATACAAAATGTTTGCTTGATTTTTCTAACTAATTATGGATCTATTATATCCTATTTTATTTGAATCTGAAAGCCGAAACAAAAAGGAATAATTGATAATTTGAGTAACAATTACTCATTGTGTTTGATAAGTTTTATATTTGCATTATACAGATACAGTAAAAGATTTTTTACACTTTCATAACGCAAACCTTCATATGAACATTGTTTCCAAAGAAAAAAAAAGAATATGACTTTAATCTCCACATTTACCAAAATTTATGACACACTTTTGGGTCCTACAACAATTAAACACTATCTCTTTCACTGTTACCAGGCTCTAGATGAAGCAGGGAAGGTAGATAACTGTCTTTGATGCGGTTCTGAAACAGATAGAAGAACATGTTCCGTTTTATTTAATGTTTTTTATGTAGGCCTACACTACATCAGGCAAAATTTATTCATGTTTAATTTTTTTTTGATTAATATTACTGTTGATTAATTATGTTCTTTTCTATTTAATGCTGGATTCAAATATTTAATGTTAAATCTGCCTAAAATGCTAAATTTGCAACACTTGGTTCTCTGTCTTCTGTCTAATTTGTATTAGAGTTTCCTGAAGAGGTTCTAAAAAATTGGAATAATATTCCAATTTTTTTTTTGCGGACCACTAAATTTTTTCACGGGCCACCAGTGGTCCGCGGATCACCGGTTGGCGACCGCTGCTCTAGACCATTACCGAATGTCTTCCATTATTCGGTATTGGTTTAAGTTACAAAGACTCCCCAACTCTTTAGCCTTTCAGATTGCAAGCCTTGTGAGGCCCTCAACATACTTAGAGTTGCACCCAAAATCTCCTCAACCTTATGGCTTTCGGGTAAAACAATTATTAAACAGTCTTGATATAATTATAGGTTAGGTGATTTATTTAAGATATCATCAATCCCTCCGTGGAAATTACCAGAGATATCTTTTTGTAAATATTTTATTGACTGAATTAGAAGCTAGGTCTTTTTTTTTTTTTTTTTTTATGAAACATGTTGAAGAACATAGGGAATCTACTTTTATATATACCGATAGCTCCAAATCTGATGCTGGCATTGTATTTGGAGTATATAGTAGTTCTTTTAACTGTAGAGGTGCACTTCCTCTAATATCTTCCATATTTCCTGCTGAATTATATGGCATACTATCCGCTATTGAGAAAATAGCGTTAGAAGAGGAGGCCTATTTTACCATTTATAGTGATTCAAGAAGTGTTCTTCAAGCTTTAGAAGGTTTTGATTCTTGTAACACTTTAGCTTTAAAGATTTTATAGTGGCTTTTAATCATTGGCTTGAAAAGTATAACAGTTCGATTTTGCTGGGTTCCAGCACACGTAGGTGTGTTTGGAAATGAAGAAGCAGATTCACTGGCAAAGAGTGCTGCAGCCGAGTTGCTACCTAGAAGGTATCCCATTCTCTGTAATGATTTTTTACCAGCAGTGAAGAATTCCATTTATAATAATTGACAAACGCATTAGGATGATTTAACCGAAGTAAGATGAGAGAAATTGCGATTGTTATATCACCTTGGCGGTATAATGGGATGCCCTGAAAATGGGAGACCATTTGTCGTCTTCGCATTGGTCACACTCGGATTACACACGAGTTTCTGCTGGCTGACCAACACCAACCATATTGCGACAACTGTTTGAAACCCTTGACAGTGAGGCATTTGTTGACTGAATGCCCCACTTACAGCACAGAAAGAAATAGATATGTTTGAGGTTCAGGGTGAGGATGGCAGGTTCATCCTTGCCAAGATCCTTGGACATGAAGTGACGTACAATGCTAGTGGTGTTTTTGAATTTGAGGTAGTAGGTTGGCCAGGGCACCAGCTGCCCGTTGAGATACTACTGCTAGAGAGTTTGGGGGGGTCCTTTGACTGGCCAGACAGTACTACATTGGATCCTTGTCTCTGGTTATGGTTCTTTCCATTTGCCTTCACAGACAATGAATAGTCTGGCCTATTCTTTACAGATTCTCCTCTGTCCTCATACACCTGACAACACTGAGATTACCAAACAATTCTTCTTCGCCCAAGGGGTTAACTACGGCAATGTAATTGTTTAGTGGCTGCTTTCCTCTTGGTGAGGGTAGAAGAGACTTTTTAGCTAATGTAAGCTGCTCTTCTAGGAGAAGGACACAACAAAATCAACCCATTGTTCTCTAGTCTTGGGTAGTGCTACAGCCTCTGTACCATGGTCTTCCACTGTCTTGGGTTAGAGCTCTCTTGCTTGAAGGTACACTCGGGCACACTGTTCTATCTAGTTTCTCTTCCTCTTGTTTTGTTGAAGTTTTTATTGTTTATATAGGAAATATTTATTTGTTCCAACACGGAGTACTTACCTCGAACTACTTTCTTAGGAGTATCTGGGATTCTCCCAACGGACCAGATTTTTGAGTAGTTTCCCCTATCTCCGTTTGCTCTAGTGGTTCCCTCCATGGCGGATGGATACTCGCTCTGAGGCGACCTGGGTCAGAGTGCGAGAGCATGGACCTAGGTCTCGGTCGCCAGTAAGCTTCTGGTCGCGGCGATGTTCACATCTCACCGCTCTCTCACATCCCTTCCGACCCTTTGTGTTACCACGGGGTTCCCTCGTGCTCCCTTCCCTTGTGCCACCTTTATCCACCTCCTTTCCCAGTGTCTTGTGTTGCTTGGTGTGCTGTGTATTGCGTTATGGATTCCCAACGCCGTTGCCCCGGGCCTAAGGCTGGTAAGTCCTGCGTTGTGTGGCTCTCGAGGCCGGAGGTAGATCCTCATACGTTGTGCTCCATGTGCAGGGGCAGTGTGTGTTCCCGTCGGCCACGTGTCCGGAGTGTGCTTCCTGGTCCGAGGTTCAGTGGGCCTTGTACGCCACAAAGAGGAAGAAAGCGGCGAAGCGGTCCCCAAAGAAGGTAGGCGCCTCTTCTCCTTTGACTTCTCCTGCCGCCTCTTCGGAGCGGGGTTCACCGTCTCCTTCCCCTATCCTGAGTAGGGGACGAGGTAAGTCCGTTGCGGGGAAACTGCCCATTGCTGTTCCCCATGAGTCTGATACTTTTGATGTGCGGGATGCTGTTGTTTCGCAGGCATGCGGGGGGGGGGGGGGGCGCGGGAGTGTGTTCGGGAGACAAGGCCCTGGTGCCCGCTGGACCCGTCTCTACCGAGGACCCAGTGTTGGGGAAGGTCGCTACGGCCCCTTCTCCCACCCCGTGGCAAAGTGTTACAGGTACCGCAGCGCCCGGGGGAGACACAGATAAAGAAAGGCAACCGACAGGTTCGTCAGACCCTGACTCCATCGTCTGGACGGCCCCAAGGACGCCCTTCAGGTCGCCGATGCGCCAAGAAGAGGAGTTTGAGGGGTGGTTCGTGTCTAGGAAGGCCCTACGGATTCCCCCGGCGCCGTCGTCAACGCTCCCGCCTGATTTTATGCAGCCCTTCACACCGATAGGACAACGACAGGACCCAGCATTAGTAACAGAGGGCTCAGAGGACACGACCAGCTCCTCCTCCTCTTCGTCATCGTACGATTCGTCATCTTTGGAGGACAATGACTCCCGGGAGGGAAGAAGGAAACGGAAGAGGTCCCGGAAGTCTAAGTCTCGTTCCCGCTCAGGCCCTTCCAGGAAGAAGTCAAAATCATCGAGGAAGAACAAGCACAGGCGCCCTTCCAAGGACAGGTGGGCTCAGGCAGCTTTCCCCCGTAGCGGGTCGATCAGGGCATCTGCCGCTCCAGTGTCTGCCTCCTTGGCCTCTGGAGCCGTTCCTATGCCCCTGCCATGCTTGTCAACCGCGCGTCCCGCACACCGGTCGAAGCCCTCGACTCAGGTCGGTTTTGCCGTCCCGCTGCCTGCCAAGTTACCGGCTCCATCTGCCCAGCAGAGAGAGCTGCTGTGCCGGCCTGGCAGCTCTTCTTGCGGACCCGGTACCACGGCTGCTCAACTAAGGCGCCCTGGATACTCGGTGGTACCGCGTGGAACCCACGCCCCGCTGCTCTCCTCGAGTGGAGGTAGACCCATGAATGCTACCTCCGTCCCGGCGGCTCGACCCGCGGCGAAGGCACCCGCCCCATCGTTTCGCCCGGAAGAGGAGGATGTAGCCTCCCACATGGACCCAACCGGCCTCGCAGAAAGACACGGCGCAGAGTACCAGGTGGTAGATGGCTTGATTGAGGTCGGGGACTGTACGTCGGATGGGGTATCTTCGTACCGGAAAGTTCTGGCCCTCATAAGGAGTCACCATCGCCTGGATGAACCAAAACCGTCGACGGAGCAAGCTTGGCTCTCGGGGTTGGGGAGGATGGTAGATAACCCCATCCAGTAGAAACCATCCTTGACTCTCCCCTTAGCTCCTGATGTCTAACTCGGTAGGGAGCATATCGACAGATACGTCCCGGGCCAGGTGAACTCCCTCAGGGCCCAGGGGTCTTTCAAGTTACTGCCGGGCTTGAGAATCCAGAAACGTTTCTACGTCCCCGACGGTCAGCACTCAGGGCCCCGTTCGGTAGAGGCAGCAGTAGCCTCCCTTAACCAAGGCAACACCGAGGATAGGACCCTCTCGGCCCCGGTGTGCTTCTCTTCGGCTAAGGCTTCCATGATGGAGGATACGGCCCAAGACATTGTGAACGTGACTTCGTGGCTTGACTGGTGGGCCTGTACGTTAGTGAGTTTCCAGCTGTCTCACGATCTAGCCATTCCGGAGAACCAGGCTCTTCTCCAGGAACTTATACGCTCAGGGGGGAAGGCTATGAAGGTCCTCACATTCCAGTCTATCACTCAGACAGCCAATTGGGTACTTCGAAGGAGGGATACAATCCTCAACAAGCTGTCCCGTAAGCTCCCCGAGCGAGAGGCGAAGTGTCTGAGGAACTCGCCAGTGTGGGGCAAGTCCATCTCCCCCCTGAAAGAGGTAGAAGAAACTATGGAGAGAGTCCGAAGGCTAAAGGAAACGGCGGACTCCAGACTCTGACCCGCGAGACGACTCTCACACACAGAAGAGTGGTACCAGAAGGGTCCCACCCGACGACATCCCAGTCCAGGAGAGACTCCCCTTCGTCAGCCTGGCAGCAGTCATCTCGGCTCCCCCGTAGGGGAAGCTCTACCCCTCAGGCCTTCTTTAGGCCTAAGTACTCCAGCTCTAGGAGAGGCCGCTCGAGCCGCGCCTCCAGAAGGAGGTAGGAAGAGAGACCCCCCTCTCTTGCAAGACTCAGGTAGGGGATGCCTCAAACATTTTTGGCAAGCATGGCGGGATAATTGGGCAGACCCATGGTCCGTTGCAGTCCTGAAGGAGGGATAGAGGGTACCCTTACTGACGGAGCCGCCCCCTCTGATCCCCGATCATCGAGCGGAATGGCTGGCACCCAAGGACCCCTTGAAGAAGGCAGCCTTACAAGAGGAGGTGTCAGCCATGCTGAACAAGGAAGCCCTGGAACTAGTGAAGGACCCATTCCCCAGGGTTCTACAGCAGGCTCTTCCTGGTAGAGAAAGCGACAGGGGGGTGGAGACCGGTCATCGACCTCTCGGCCTTCAAGAAGTTTATCAGCAAGACGGACTTCAAAATGGACACTCCGAAGTCGGTGCTGGCAGCCTTGAGGGAAGGGGACTTCATGATGTCCCTGGACCTCAAGGATGCATATTTCCAAATCCCTGTCCACCCCTCCAGCAGGAAGTTACTCAGAGTAAAGTGGAGTTCCAAGTCTCTGCAGTTCAAGACCCTTTGCTTCGGCCTGTCAACGGCCCCTCAGGTGTTCACAAGGGTGTTCGCCACAGTGTCAGCCTGGGCACACAAAAAGGGCACCCGGTTAATCGCTACCTGGATGACTGGTTGCTTATTTCAGCCTCAGAGGCAGTTTTGAAGGATCAAGGCGTGGAGTTGTTGCGGTCCTGCAGGGACTTGGGAATCACCATCAATATGGAAAAGTCGCAGTTAGTCCCCTCTGACAGAATGACTTACCTGGGGATGGTCCTAGACTCAAAGTTGGGGAAAGCATTCCCCTCCGCAGAGAGGCTCGAGAAGTTGGATCAGGTCCTTCTCCCCTTCCTAACAGACATTCCCAGGAGAGCCAAGGATTGGCAGAGACTGATAGGCCACCTAGTATCACTGGAGAAGTTGGTTCCCCAAGGAAGACTCAAGCTGAGAGAGGTTCAGTGGAACCTAAAGGAACTCTGGTCCCCGGGGGAGACTCCGCACAGAGTGGTCAGCGTGTCATCGGAGACAAAAGAGGCGTTGAAGTGGTGGTCCGACAGGGTGAACACTCAAAAAGGGATCCCTTTCGCGACCGCCCCTCCGGAGATGTTGCTCCTCACAGACGCATCGAAAGAGGGGTGGGGAGCTCATCTCCAGGAAGAAACAGCAAAAGGCAAGTGGTCCCAGGAGGAGAAGACCTTACACATAAACGTGCTTGAGTTGTTAGCGGTCCAAAAAGCTTGCATGAGGTTCGTTCATCGTCTCCAAGGAAACACTGCGGCCCCCATGTACGACAACGCCACCGTAGTAGCCTACGTGAAGAATCAAGGAGGGCTCAAGTCAAGGGAACTGTGCGACCTCACGGCAGAGATCCTGGATTGGGCCGAGAAAGAACACATAGAGCTGACGGCCAGGTTCATTCCGGGGAAAAAGAACGTGTTAGCCGACGGCCTCAGCAGGGTAGGTCAAGTGGTAGGCTCGGAATGGTCCCTACACCCAGAGGTAGCCCGGACACTCCTAGGAAAATGGGGGTCCCCAGAGATTGATCTGTTCGCCACAAGGATCAACACCCAGCTCCCAGTTTTCTGCTCTCCAGTCCCGGATCCTACAGCAGCATTCGAGGACACCTTTCAGCATCCATGGGACAGTCTCGACGCATAAGCCTTCCCTCCCTTCAGAACATTCAGACCTTCCTCTCGGAAAGAGGAGGCTAAGAAACTGGGTGTTGGAAATTCGGGTACAGGAGTGAACCACAATTTTGGGAGTCAAAATCGGTGTGTCACACATTTCAGTGGGGCTGTTCTCCCACAGTTGGAGGACCACACGATCTCAAATAGAATCAGGCTTCAATAGAAGTGTTTCATCAAAATTTTCTGGAGGATATGATCAAGCATCCAGTGCTCTTTTCCTCTTTTCCTAGCTGCCTTAAGAAGGGGCATAGGCTGAGTAATAGCTATAGTAGGATGGAGACTTTTCCTTTGTCGTCGGGACTTGTTACAATCTCGGGACAAAAGATATGATGCGACTACTGCAGCCATCCCATAGGAGTCACCATCACTACTAGAATCAGAACTCATAGAAACTTCAGAGGAAGTCGGACTATCATCCACAAGTCCTGGACTATTCCTAGTCTCTGTTACAGGATCAGGACCCTTCGGATACCAGAGAAGGCGCCTCCTGAGATAAACTGGAGGTTCAAACCAGGCTTTTAACTGGATATGGTGATCTTTAACCAGTTCACCATCGGGTAGTCTCTGCAGCTCATAGGTGACCTTATTCTCGTGTACCTTAGTAACACGGAATACCTCCTCAAACCTAGGGATGAGCTTGTTTGTCAGAAGATGTCCCAACTGGTGCCCCTTCTTAAAAACCAGAGAACCCTCCTTAAACGGTTTGTACCGAGGATGTCCTTCAGCCAATGGCTTTCGTTTCTGTTGACAGCAACGGGATACTATCAACTTCGTGAGCACCCTTCAGTATGCTCTCAGCTGGAGTAAAGCCAATCTCAGTGTGGTGAGAATGGTTGTAGCTGAGAACTGCTCGGTATAAGTTCTGGTCCCATTTCAGAGATTCCCCAGAAATCACCCTCAGTAACTCGCCAATGGTAAAGTTCACCCGCTCCACTGCACCATTACTAGAGGGTTTATAAGGAGTTGTTTTCACATATTCTATATTGTACCGCTCCAACAACTCAGTAAATTCCTGGGAAATAAACTTGGGTCTTTTATCAGTCAATATCCGGACTGGAGGGCATATCCTACTGCTCTTCTTATTCCTAATGGCTACTGCCGTCACCCACTTAGAATAATGGTTGACTACCGTCAGACACCCAATAAAACCAGTACTGGTTGTCGGGAGACTCGCAAGGTTCATATCAACCAATGCAAAAGGAGAAGAGATCATATCTTCAAGGTTGGCGAGGCAAGCTCCTCCCTTGAAGCCTTAAAAGTCTATCATTACCAACACGTCAGACACATACTCCTGATTACACTAATCAAGGATTTGTGCCAAACAAGTCGACGGAGCATTGCAGTCATTTTTCTGATCCCCCTGCGAGCATTCTGGAGGTGTGTCTCAGCAACTAGGTCTATCAGGACATTGAAGGTGACTACCGTGACTACTGTGCCATCGGGGTTCTGCTTCACTAGCAAACCCTGGTGCACTCCTAGGCCAGACCAACATCTCTTATAGGGCAGATAGGAGCATGGAACCCGAGATACAGGAACCCCGGAGTTGATCGTATTGATGACAGATTGGATCTGTCGATGATCTCCTTGGATCTTGGCCACCTGACTAAAGGACAGAAGAGCATTCCCGGAGAACTCCACGGTCAGGTTCAGGGTCAGTCACCTTCATGACAGAGGTCTCTGTATGCAGTGGGGAGACAGAGTACCTTGAGAGACAACTGAAGAACAGTAATGTGGTCATACACCAACTGTTCTGTGGGTGAATCCAGTGTTAGGTAGGCTGCATCCAGTAGATTCCTACCAAGAACAAAACAAAAGTTAATGTCTTGCTTGGCTTAATGCCTAAATCCCATATTCAATTCAGTTCAAAAGTTAATGTCTTTGGCAGCTACCACTGCATAGTTAAACAGCGGTGGAGACCCGGAAGGACACTTCAACTCTAACTGGACGTAGCCTAAAATGCTGGAGCAGGAACCGGTCATCCCCTCTAACTGTTCTTCTGACAGTACCTGGTTCTCTATGCCAAGTTGGCTCAGTACAGACTGACTTATAAAACAAACCTATGCCCCTGTATCAACAAGACACAAAATAAGGTCTCCTGTATCATTGAGACACATGTGTACTACTGGACTAATAAGGTGCCTTTTCTGTCATGTACTGTACTACAAGACAATCTCTGGTGCTTCCTAATCAACAGTGACCAAGCCCTCAGCATCGGGCACAGGAGATTTCACCTCCACCTTATTGCCTAGAATTACGTCAGTTGGAGGGACGCAATAGCAGAGCTCGATCAGAGGGTTAAAATGCACAGACACTGAAGATGCACATACTGAGGCTCAGTCACGGATGGATGATGATATACTACAGGACACATGGGACCCCAATGGACCCAGATTTCCAGGTTCAATAGCTTAGACGTTGCCAAGAGCAACTCCAGAGCTGGGACTGTACTAGGAAAATGCATTGCCTTGATCCTGTTTCTGCTAGTCTTTCCAGTTTGAACCCTAGTCGACCGGCGTCCTTCAGAAACTGCTGAACTAAGGCATCCCCGAGTTTGGCTCCCTTCAGCTGAGTCGGGTGTGACACCTGATCCTTCCTTCCAGCAGTTCACGACTCGCTCCAAGGATTCTATGAGAGAATGTGGACCACCACGAACCTCTTTATACAAGGCCAGTCCAGTAGGCAACTTGGCAGTGGTGGGTTTAGTAGCAAGCAGATAGTTGGTTAATGCGGGCCAGCGGGATAACCAGTCCGATCACCTGAACAGTAGTTAACAATAAATTTTAAATATTAAGCTTAGCCGGTGAATATTTATATAGCTTACGTCTCCGACGGTCGACAGATTCCAAAAACTCGTGAGCGATCGCCATGAAGGCTGCCGGGTGTGCCCACCAGCGCCGACTATCGGCCAGATACCGCATATACTTCTCCATAAATTCAGTTCTTCTCTGTCGGTGGTACAGTGAACCCTCGCTACTTCGCGGTTCGACCATCGCGGATTCACCACTTCGCGGATTTTTTTCATAACCCATGTATATACATATATCGCGGATTTTCCAGAAATATCGAAAATACCGCGATGTGACCGATGGTGCGAGATTGGAGAAAGTAAGGAAAATTGAATCGTGATTGATTTTCAATATAAATGAAACTTTGAGGAGCAACGAAGATATCATTTATTAGAGAGATAGAGAGAGGTAAGGAATGGGAGGTAGTGAAAAGTAGCCCACAGAGAGAGAGAGAGAGAGAGAGAGAGAGAGAGAGAGAGAGAGAGAGAGAGAGAGAGAGAGAGAGAGAGAGAGAGAGAGAGAGATAGAGGGGGGTTTAAATGTAATAAACAAAAAAATTTGATAGGTTATAACACATTGGTGCTTATGTAATATCAACTGTATACTGTAGACGGTTTGAATAAGTTAAGAAATGGTATAAATGATACTTTGTTAGTGTATTCGTAAACACTCAAGAGCGGCAGCTAGATGACAGCTGATCTAATCACAGCCAAAAGTAAAAAAAAAAAGAAGTCAACAATACTCGATTTTTAAAACAAACCCGAAATTTAAAAACAAAAGTACACGCTTTCTTAATGTGCAATTAACTATTTAAAGAGTGGCAATTTTCTAGAATAAAATGATATTTCCCAAAAAATAGTGGTTTGCTGATGAAATCGGATGCCGTATTTTTAGCTATGATTGAAATGGATGTAGACTCGGCCTAATTATTTCGTTTCGTATTTAATTGACACTAAGAAAACTAATTTTAGTTTCTTCATCTAAATGTAAGTATTGTATAACACGAAGAGAAGAGAGAGAGAGAGAGAGAGAGAGAGAGAGAGAGAGAGAGAATCAGCTGTTGTACTCAAATGGCGTCGTGTTTTTGTTTTGTGAGAATTTCATCGCCACGACTTTAACAACAACATACTGTACTGAACTTTACAGTATTATACAGACTACTGTAATATGATAAAGTAAAATATTTGTAATCTATTTTATATGAAATGGGGCTATTTTTTTTTTTTGTTCAAAATTTACATTTACGTATGTAAAACAACTCTCTCTCTCTCTCTCTCTCTCTCTCTCTCTCTCTCTCTCTCTCTCTCTCTCTCTCTCGTAGATTGTTTTCCTGCTTTGCTACGTATGTATGATTTTATATAGATACGGTAAATAATATTTGTAATAACATTTTATTTAAGCTTTTACTGTAATATCATTATTTATCACTTTCATCATGCGCGTTAAATTCCTTAGTTTGTTTACTGAGCGTACTTTATGACGCCGTCGTTTCAGGCGACGTCATAAAGAAAAACATTTCATTTGGAAGTCCTAAGAAAAATTAAGTAAAACATTAGTAATAACCAAATCAACATACTGTACTGAATAATCAATATAATCGATGCAGAAACTAACCTATACACAGATGTGTAAATGCGTTTGTTTCTTCATTATAATCAGAGATAAACGTAAACAAAACATTGGTTGCCATTTTTTATCGTGCTTTTTGGCGTGTTTAGGAAACGCATGATATAAAGTCGCCCTTAATATTTGTGTCTGTTTTAGTTTAGGGTACTGTAGTACATGCATTAAGTGTTCTGTACATTAAAGGGTAGTTTGTTAACAGTACTACGTACAAGGGAAGGTTTTAAAAGTCTGAATATACATGTTAAATAAATAGGTAAATATGGTGTCACTACTTCGCGGATTTTCACCTATCGCGGCCGGGTCTGGAACCTATCTACCGCGATAAACGAGGGTTCACTGTAGTGACAGCATTGGTTCCGCTCGCGCTTAACCTCAAGTTTCTACTGATTGGTGAAGTACTTGTTCATGGTTTTATGGCTTTCGCTGTGTTGGATTATTCTCAAACAATACGATCTTCAAAAGAAATTCTTTTGAAAGGAGAGAAAAATTTTTTTACCCTTGCTTTTTAATCTCTCTCTGGATTTTCCATAGATCAAAGATGGCCGACCCTTCCCTCAGTGTACGGAAGTGTGTTGAAGGCTTTTAGTAATTATTTTATCACTTTATAAATTATTGTTGATATTTATAGATTTACCTCCATATATTTTATCTCACCCGCCTTTATTAGGCCTCTTCGATTCGCTTTCCATTTATACTAAACACCGAGATAAATTTTATATTTTTGTTTATAAGCGACCTATGCCTATTCTTTGTAGGCGGTAATTACTTGGTAAACGAAGTTAAACAACGTTGAGCCCATTCAACTTTTATTTTTGTTTATATTGATGAGATGAATATTTTAAGAAATTTATTCTTTGAATAGTCTTCGTGCTGTTTTCAAAGATGAACTAACGTTTGGTTTATTTATGCTACGCAGTTTGCACTCTATCGTTACGATAGAGAAAGAGAGAATCACGGTTTCACTTTGCAGAAAGAGTAAATCGATTTTGACGTTTTGTTCATTCTTCTTACTAACTGAAGTTTTTTAAATACTAATTTAAAGGAACATGTTAATTTTCAATTTCTTAGTCCTTTTAGTATTTTCCTTTAGTCAAATAACCTTTTATTGACGAAGAGTGAGTGAGCCATTCTCTTGTGAGTGACAAAAGAGAGAGAGAGAGAGAGAGAGAGAGAGAGAGAGAGAGAGAGAGAGAGAGAAAACGTTCCAAATCTTTATTCTCGTCCCAAGTCTCTGTACAAGGAGTTTGGGAGTGAGTAACGTTGTTCTTCTCGATTCAGTTTTGTTCCGTAACCGAAATACAAACCACGCTATTTACATTGGGTTTACCTTTTAGCGCAGCTGAAATGGCGAGCCATTAGAATTTAACGAGGGTGTATTACCCCCGCGCTATTTAGCGGGGGGGTAGGGGACAGATGAATGCTCACTTTCACTTTTGGCTCGGACTGTGACAGACACGTCTGTCTTGGTCCTCTCTTGACAGCCATTGTTTGTTTTGTCTTTACTTAATCGCTTACTTTTCTTTTACTCAATATATATGTAAACATGTTTTCATGTTTGTATATATATTTGAGTATAGAAATCAGTAAGTTTCCTTTTCAGATTTGTGTGTGTAGTGTTCGATATCTACATGGAGTCCTCGGCAGTTAGGCCTCCACGGCGTAATTTTATGGGTGGCGATCGAGTTTGACTTTGGTCTTTCTCTCTCTCTCTCTCTCTCTCTCTCTTGAGGTCGTTCACCTTTTTACTACGTGTTACTACGCCCTTGTAGCTTCCTTTCCGTGTGGGGAGGTTGCTACGCCGTATGTTTGTCTCAATTAATTTATGAATCTAATTGTAGTTGTTGATTTTTCAGCTTGTATAACGATTCCTTTCAAGGTTTTCGTTCTTTCTTTAGTGTTCATTCATTTTTAAATTACATAATTACAGAGTTTCATAATTATAATTGTTATAATTCTGTTTTGGTTACAGCTCTCCTTCCGTGAGTGTAAGTGGTTGTGAGGGCACGTGCCTGTTGTGTAATTCTTGTTTCCTTTCCCTCGGGATAACTCTTCGGAGCCTTCCCGGGGGAATGAATGTGTACTAATGATTTTTGTTTTAATTTTTTACAGTTACCGATCTAGTTCGTTTCTGTAATATGGCAACGGTGTGAGCTGTCTTGTTGAGGCCTGGGGATTCGGCTGTTGCTGCCTCCCCCCTTGGATTTTCGTCAGGGGCGTGTCTCCTTCTACTGGAAGTACTCCCGTGATGACGGACAGCTCTCCAGTTCATGTTAGAACTCTCAGGAGGCTTGCCTCCTTGGGCGGGTAACTTTCCTTCCGAGGGAAGTTTTTTCCTGTCCAGTCTTGAGTTTTTCTCCTTTTGGGGGGTTCTTCTCTTGCCTTTTTTTCGTGCGACTATGCTCTTGGTGCTGAGCGGTCACACCTGCAGTTACGCTCAAGGGGCTGGGCAACTGCAGGAGCCCCTCTTCGGAGGATTGCTCCTTTTAGGTCACTGGCTGACCAGTCTCTTCTACGAAGTGTTTCTCTTTCGTTCGCGAGAGAGTACACTCATAGAGACTCCTCTTCGGAGGATTCTTCTGATGCTGTTGCTGTTGGCCTCCTTCGCCGTAAGGCCCACCGTCCGCCTCGTCGTAAGGGCCTCTCATCTCCCTATAAGGGTGCTAAGAGGCGCCTTTTTGAATCTCCGTTTGCAGCCTACAACTTCTTGATCTTCCGCCCTGGTGCAGATGGACAGCAATCTGATCTCGTCTTCCGACGGGCAACGGTCTTCCAACGGACATCAGTCTCCCGGCGGACAGGCAACTGTCTTCCAACGGACATCTGTCTCCCGACGGACAACGTTCCCTTCGGGGCAAAGGGTTGCCTCCAACGGGGGTTCTTCCCTTGCGTGTCAGGGTTCCCCTGCGCGCCCTTCTGCTGAGTTCTCTCCTGCTCCTGCTCAGTGTTAGCGCACAGGCGCTCTCCTGCTCATCAGCGCTTCCTGATCGCTAGCGCTCTCCTTTTGCCAGCGCTCTCCTGTTCGTCAGCGCTCTCATGATGATCATCCCTGCTGTTCCTGTTGGTTCCTGTTACGCGCCCTGTGCGCCCACGTTCGCCCTCGCGATCTAGAACTTCGGTTCAGGTCTGGGTCAAGGACTCTTCTTCTATGCGCAGGCTTCCACGCGTTGCCTTCTGCTCGTCAGCGATCATCAGCTCGCCAGCGATCACCTGCTCGCCAGCGTTCACCTGCTCGCCAGCGCGCACAGGCGATTTTAGTATCGCCTATTCAACAGCGTTCTACACGTCAGCGATCACCTGTCTCTCGGCGATCTCCGGATCGCCCGCGTGTGTTACAGCCGGCGCGCCAACGTTCTCCAACGCTTCTGAAGGAACATGGTTCGCCAGCTACTAGCTCGCCATCGCATGATCGCCCACCTGCGCATGCTGCTCGCAATCGCGCGATCGCCCACCTGCGCATGCTGCTCGCCATCGCGCGATCGCCCACTTACGCATGCTGCTCGCCATCGCACAATCTCCCACCTGCGGAGGCTACTCGCCATCGCGCGATCGCCCACCTGCGGATGCTGCTCGCCATCGCGCGATCGCCCACCTGCGGAGGCTGCTCGCCATCGCGCGATCGCCCTCCTGCGCACGCTGCTCGCCATCGCGCGATCGCCCACCTGCGCACGCTGCTCGCCATCGCGCGATCGCCCACCTGCGCACGCTGCTCGCCATCGCGCGATCGCCCACCTGCGCACGCTGCTCGCCATCGCGCGATCGCCCACCTGCGCACGCTGCTCGCCATCGCGCGATCGCCCACCTGCGCACGCTGCTCGCCATCGCGCGATCGCCCACCTGCGCACGCTGCTCGCCATCGCGCGATCGCCCACCTGCGCACGCTGCTCGCCATCGCGCGATCGCCCACCTGCGCACGCTGCTCGCCATCGCGCGATCGCCCACCTGCGCACGCTGCTCGCCATCGCGCGATCGCCCACCTGCGCACGCTGCTCGCCATCGCGCGATCGCCCACCTGCGCACGCTGCTCGCCATCGCGCGATCGCCCACCTGCGCACGCTGCTCGCCATCGCGCACCTGCGCACGCTGCTCGCCATCGCGCGATCGCCCACCTGCGCACGCTGCTCGCCATCGCGCACCTGCGCACGCTGCTCGCCATCGCGCGATCGCCCACCTGCGCACGCTGCTCGCCATCGCGCGATCGCCCACCTGCGCACGCTGCTCGCCATCGCGCGATCGCCCACCTGCGCACGCTGCTCGCCATCGCGCGATCGCCCACCTGCGCACGCTGCTCGCCATCGCGCGATCGCCCACCTGCGCACGCTGCTCGCCATCGCGCGATCGCCCACCTGCGCACGCTGCTCGCCATCGCGCGATCGCCCACCTGCGCACGCTGCTCGCCATCGCGCGATCGCCCACCTGCGCACGCTGCTCGCCATCGCGCGATCGCCCACCTGCGCACGCTGCTCGCCATCGCGCGATCGCCTGTTGATCCATATCGCCAGCGGTCTTCCTTGCCTACGCGGCAGCGCGTTTCCTCGCCATCGCGCTTACACTCGCGCTCATTCACCTGCCCACCCTCGCGACCGCTCGCCTGGGCGCCCACACCCCCACGTGCCTGCACGTCAACGCTCATGCGCGTCCGCGCACATGCTCTCCAATGTTCGCCCGCGTGCGAACCGACGGTGTTCCGTCGCGCGGACGGACGGCGTTCCGTCGCGCGGACGGACGGCGTTCCGTCGCGCGGACGGACGGCGTTCCGTCGCGCGGACGGACGGCGTTCCGTCGCGCGGACGGACGGCGTTCCCTCGCGCGGACGGACGGCGTTCCCTCGCGCGGACGGACGGCGTTCCCTCGCGCGGACGGACGGCGTTCCCTCGCGCGGACGGACGGCGTTCCCTCGCGCGGACGGACGGCGTTCCCTCGCGCGGACGGACGGCGTTCCCTCGCGCGGACGGACGGCGTTCCCTCGCGCGGACGGACGGCGTTCCCTCGCGCGGACCGACGGGTAATTTCAGTTTCCATTCCATCCATCTTCCAGGGAGCTTGTAGAATTCAGCCTAGACTGCAAGTATTCCTGCTTATGATGCAGTGTGGCTATCCCACCGTGGCATAGCAGGTTTTCTTCCCCAGAGAACTCTCCCTGCTTTCCTCATGGCCGCTCAGGTGCAGGCTTCCGCCTCCTCTGCTTTTTGGAGGGCTGGTCAACTCCGGTAGGCTCGGGTTCGACCTTCTTCAGCGCCGGGACAAGCTTCCGGATGCTTACCATGAGTGTGGGTTCATGGTATTTTGCTTGGAGCCTTTTCTTCTTCTGCCTCAACATCTGGAGTATCTGGCCATGATATTGAGTCAACGGCCTTACCACGTTGGAAACCCCGCTTCTCGTCCGTCCAGCGAGGTTAAGCAACGTCGGTTCTGGTCGGTACTTGGATGGGTGACCACCTGGGGACGCCAGATTCTGTTGCCACATCCTCCGAGCCTTCCTTTCAGTTGACTGTGGCAAGGCTGAGGAGAGTCGCAGTACCTGTTCTCAGTCAAGCAGAGCTTTCAGCCCTACCTTGGAACGTTTCCTAGTTCTCCTTTCCTCATTGACCCGTCTATAGTCCGAACGGTCGCCTCAGGATAAGTTCCATGTGGGGCGGTCCAAGTTCCGATGGTTTCAGGCAACGTTTAACAGGACTTCCTGGCCCCTATGGGACCAGCGGAACTATTAGACCTGCAATGGGTGTTGACCTATGGAACCTCTTGATGGTAGTGGATATTCTCGTCCTTTCCCCACATTCTTGATGCTGTTCTCGGACTCGTCAAAGGAAACCTGGGGGGGGGGGGTGGCATGTCTTGGTCCAGGCCTATGGTCAAGACCTGAAGGATACCTCTCCATCATTCAGGCAGGCTTAGGGGCCGTAGTCTGGCCCCTCTACAGATCCTACAGCTCCTGCTGAGTCGCCCCGTGCGCGTCGACTTCATGATTCTGGCGTGTTCTAACTAGCAGGGGATGCATTTTCACACCTTCACATCTTGCAGTAGAGATACCGGGATGATTGAGATTCTCTCAAGACCACCATCGGCTCTCTCATTCCAGGCAGAGGAATGTTCTCTCCGACTATCCGAGCAGAGCCTCGTAGAGAGAGTGTACCTGGGGGTCTTTGACCTTGAGTAACTAGCAAGTCCTGGTCTGGGGGACCTGATCGCGACAGCTTGGAACCTCAAGCTTCCGCTGTTCTTCCCCCCAGTCTCAGACCCCGAGACTCTGGCAAGATGCATTCCGGTGATGGTGGGACAACTTCGACGCCTGCGTCTTCCCTCCTTTTTGTCTGTGAACAATGGGTCTCAACAAGACCAGGTTGTCTGTCAACCTTTCAATGGGAGAGCTCCACTGGGACTATGCGCAGAACGGTTTCTGGACCCTCTGCTTCCCCTGACGGAACTCCCGGGAGAGCTTCTACCACGGCGCAGACTACTCAAACAACCACACTGCGACATCTCTCCCGAACCGGGGCGTCGCTTCGGCTTCAGGCCTGGAGACACTACGCCTCCTCCTCAAGAAGAGACAACCCGCTACAGTCGCGGTACGGAGGTCGCGTCATCTGCGATAGTCATCCGCAGGGGTCTTCCAGGCAAAGTGAAGAGTCTTCGGTGGTTGGTGCCGTGGGAGATATACCTCTTCCCTTGAGGCCTCTTCGCCAGCAATAACGGTCTTATTGCCTTTCGGCGGGAGGAAACTCCTTTCCGCTCTTGGCAGTGAAGCCTGTCGCTCAGCCTTTCCCTGACCTTCAGGCTTAAAGGAATAACTTTTTCCTGCCCGCTGGATCTTTCCTCGCTCATGCGAAGCTACGATTGTCCCTGCCCTAGTCGGAGGAAGACCTCCAACTTGGAGCATGGCTCGGACTTTTAGTCCTTTAAGAGATCTTCTCAAGACCCTTTACGACAGGCCTCGGATTGTATTCCGCCTTGGGTCTCTCCTGCTCACT
>NC_090728.1:71691593-71704093 GCF_036898095.1 Palaemon carinicauda
ATTCTGGGATTTTTATTCCTCTTATCAATGATATCTTTCTCTTTAAAATTGAACAATGAATAAGTGAGAAAAATGTACCTAAATGTGAATAAGTATGTTTTTGAGTTATGAGCTACCAAAGATTTGCAGCAAATTTTTGCTTCTTTTCTTAAAGAAATCAAGATAACATTAATATGATATCTTTTATTGTTTATTCCTTCATAAACGCACCCTAAACCAGGTATTTAAACCCCAAGTTTACCATTACACTTGGCGTAAGGATGTCATGAGTTGCCAGCGATCTCTCATTGCTGCCAGTGTTCTAGTTAGCATGTTTCAGCTTTGTACTCTTATTCATGTTTCCCTCTCTTTTTGGTTCTTTTTTCTTCCTCTCTGCTTACTTTTTGTTTTTTCTATGACCTTAGGTAACATTGACCTTACTATAAAGTTCCGGAGTACGTTGTGAAAACACATGCAAGTAAACTAACACAAGCATTATAACTGCTGTACATCTTTGGAAACTCTGGCTGCGGTTATCGTAGGATATATTTTTCGTTCACATACCCTCTACCAATGCCTTCCATTTCTGCCAGACGTAAGAGATTTCGAAACATAAGTGAAATAATCATACAGATGACGCAGTAAGGATGGCGTTATCATTTAAAAACCGCTATATCTCCTTTATTTGTAAAGATAATTGGCTGAAACGTCTGGAGAGCAGGTACGATATGCTTATGCATACATAGAAGCAATAAAACTATTTTCGATTTCTGAAAGTTGGTAGGTCAAAACACCAAGACAGACAGTCCCCTTAAAGTAAAAGAGAGACTGTTTGTGTAGGTGATGTTAGTGTCGAAGCGAGACCGTGTGTGCCGGTGATATTAAATTAATGGGAGACCATGTGTGCAGGCAATGTTGAAGTAAAAGGGAGATCAGGTGTGCAGGTGATGTTAGAGTAAAAGGGACAACATATGTGTAAGTGATGTTAAAGTAAAAGGGAGAACATGTGTGCAGGCGATGTAAAAGTAAAAGAGAAAACGTGTGTGCAGGCGATGTTAAAGTAAAAGGGAGACCGTGCGTGCAGGCGATGTTATAGTAAAAGGGAGAAAGTATGTGCAGGCGATGTTAAAGTAAAAGGGAGAATGTGTGCAGGTGATGTTAAAGTAAAAGGGAGACCGTTTGTGCAGGTAATGTTAAAGTAAAAGGGAAATCATATTTGCAGGCAATGTTAAAGTAAAAGGGAGAACATTTGTGCAGGCAATGTTAAGGTAAAATGGAGACTATGTGTGCAGGGGATGTTAAAGTAAAAGGGAGAACATGTGTGCGGGCGATGTTGAGGTAAAAGGGAGATTGAGTGTACAGGCGATGTTAAAGTAAAGGGGAGAACATGTGTGGAGGCGATGTTAAAGTAAAAGGGAGACTATGTGTGCAGGGGATGTTAAAGTAAAAGGGAGAACATGTGTGCGGGCGATGTTGAGGTAAAAGGGAGATTGTGTGTACAGGTACAGGCGATGTTAAAGTAAAGGGGAGAACATGTGTGGAGGCGATGTTGAGGTAAAAGGGAGATTGTGTGTACAGGCGATGTTAAAGTAAAGGGGAGAACATGTGTGGAGGCGATGTTAAAGTAAAAGGGAGACTGTGTGTGCAGGGGATGTTAAAGTAAAAGGGAGAACATGTGTGCGGGCGATGTTGAGGTAAAAGGGAGATTGTGTGTACAGGCGATGTTAAAGTAAAGGGGAGAACATGTGTGGAGGCGATGTTAAAGTAAAAGGGAGACTATGTGTGCAGGGGATGTTAAAGTAAAAGGGAGAACATGTGTGCGGGCGATGTTGAGGTAAAAGGGAGATTGTGTGTACAGGTACAGGCGATGTTAAAGTAAAGGGGAGAACATGTGTGGAGGCGATGTTGAGGTAAAAGGGAGATTGTGTGTACAGGCGATGTTAAAGTAAAGGGGAGAACATGTGTGGAGGCGATGTTAAAGTAAAAGGGAGATTGTGTTTGCAGGCGATGTTAAAGTAAAGGGAGAACATTTGTTCAGGCCATGTTAAAGTAAAAGGGAAAACGTGTACATGTGATGTTAAAGTAAAATGGAGAATATGTGTGCAGGCAATATTAAAGTAAAACAGAGACTGTGTATGCATGTGATGTTGAACTAAAAGTGAGAACATGTGTGCACACGATGTTAAAGTAAAAGGAAGATCGTGTTTGCAGGTGATGTTAAAGTAAAAGGGAAACAGTGTGTGTAGGCAATGTTAAAGTAAAAGGGAGTAGATGTGTGCAGGCAATGTTAAAGTAAAAGGGAGATTGTGTGTGCAGGTGATGTTAGGAGTAAAAGTGAGACCATGTGTGGAGATGATGTTAAAGGAAAAGGGAGTCCCTGTCCAGTCGATGTTAAAGTAAAAGGCAGGCTGTGTGTGGAGGCGATGTTGAAATAAAAGGAGAACATGTTTGCAGGCAATGATAAAGTAAAACGCAGAATATATGTGCAGGCGATGTTAAAGTAAAAGGGAGACTGTGTGTGCAGGCAATGTTAAAGTAAATGTGAGAACATATGTGCAGGTGATGTTAGAGTAAAAGAGAGACCGTGTTTGCAGGCGATATCAAAGTGAAAGAGAGACCTTGTTTGCAGGCGATGTTAAAGTAAAAGGAAGATCGTTTTGGTAGGCGATGTTAAAGTAAAAGGAAGATCGTTTTGGTAGGCGATGTTAAAGTAAAACGGAGACTGTGTGTGCAGGCGATGTTAAAGTAAAATCGAGAGTATGTGTGCAGGCGTGTTAAAGTAAAAGTGAGAACATGTCTGCAGGTGATGTTAAAGTAAAAGGGAGACTGTGCGTGCAATCGATGTCAAAATAAAAGGGAGAATATGTGTGCAGGTGACGTTAAAGCAAAAGGGAGACCATGTGTGTACCCATACACATAATTAAACAAGCGAGGGAGTAATGTTTCTCTCAGGACCAAAGCTGTAGGATAAGTAAGTTGTTTCAAAAGGGGTGCATGCTCACATAACAAGTGTAGTTCTGACAGGCGAAGGCACTATTGGACATCTAGCCTTACATAAACGAGATCTTGTATGGTAGGTCTATGTATAAAGACTACAACGAGTAATCTCGCAGCTCCAGGGGAAGATAACTGCAAATAAAATCCAACTGTCTGGCATATCCAATAATTGTATTAAAATGAAAAATCAAAGATACTGTGCTCAAGGCCAGAATCACATAAGATGTGATGCGCCACACGAGACCCGAAAGGTGTCCCGCGTGGAAACTAACGTGGTAAGAAAGATCTAACTGGTGTAAACTTTGAGATAACTCCCCTTAAATGTGACTCCCAGGGTCACTTAAAACTAGTATGAGCGCACTCTTCAGTCACTTGAAACCTATTTTCACAGCGCTCCCCAGTCACTTGAATCTAGTTTCACAGCACTCCCCAGATACCTGAAAGTAGTTTCACAGCACTCCTTAGTCACTTGAAACTAGTTTCACAGCACTCCCCAGTCGCTTGAACTTATTTCCATAGCGGTCCACATTAGGTTGAAATGACTCCTATTTTTCAATACTCAAATAGAATCAATAAGCGCGTAATTATATTTTCATTATAAAATTTTGACTCTATGTGTAGAACGACATTGAAATGGAACTGACTTGTTCTCAAGATACACAATCTCGTTAACTATACTGTCATTTAGTTTATGTATGTGCCATAAATAAGTTGGATCGAACTTGGCCCACACAAACATTTTAATATCAACAGGTTAACTGCCGCTAGAATTTCCGTTGTGGTCCTCCAGACTTTATACTGACATGTTGAAACCTAACTGATCTCTTCGGTGATGCTCCTGATGACAGCATATTGGTCCTCTTCTCCAGTAATGGCATTTGCCCATGAGCGAAAGAGACAGTATCTGTCGCCTTCAATGTCTTTACCTAGAACCAGTTCTGGAAATATTTCTTAATTTCTCCTGATGGATCTGACTTCTTTTTATATTTCAGGTGTCCACAGTCCACCAGAGTTATTGCAGTTAGGTTGGATGACAAAGGCTGACACTTTCTCCTGAATTTTTTTCTCTTGTTTCTTATTTTACTGAAAAAAAAACTCTTTAACTTCGTTCATTTTCTGAATTTTATAATAGAATATCGTTGCAATAAATTTAAGGCACATTCGACGGTTTAGTAATTTCAAACGAGGTTCATTTGACTGAGGAGTCATTGCAAACTAGTGGGAAGTCATCTGAAACTAGATTCTAATGACTGAGGGAGTTGTGTTGTATGATATGGGGAATCATTTGAACCGGCCACACTGGCTACGTCACAGAGGACATAATGACAAGTCAGGAACGGGAAACGTGTGTGGTCACAAGTCGACCAAAAGTTAACTTATCCACTTTTCAATGTCACTTTTCTTGGCGCGTGTCGGGCAAATCTGTGTTCTTCAGCAGTAGTTTTCATTTACTTGAATAATGGAATTTCATTATGATTGAAAAGATACATTGTGATTAACTGGCTGTCCTTTTTTTCCTTTCTTAAAATAAGAATACAATTTTAATAGGTTTGTACTTTAAAAAATACATTTTGTTCAGCCTGTTGTCGTATGTGTTTTTATTGCTTTAAATAAAAATGGATTTTCATATTTATTTGTTTTAATATATTAAATACATCGTTTTCCATCTGCTGTTATAAATTTTGCATTTTTAAATGAAATCTTATTTTGGTTTTGAAAAATAAATTTTGTACAACCTGCTGTTGTAAGTGTTTGATTTATTAGTCATTGTTTTGGTGAGATTCTGTGCGTGTGTTTGTGGGTGTTGTTGTTATTAGGGTCTTTATTATTGTTTCTGCTGTTGCTAATAAGCTTTAAAACTAATTTCAAGCTCAACTGACGATCAGGATTAATTTTTTTTTCTGATGATATAAGTTTTCGCCAATTATAACTCCCAGATTGCAAATATAAAACGACTGGTGACTTCAGATCCACATAAGTCTTGTATAACATTTTTGAAGGATCAGTTTTATTTTTATCTTTATAATTCATCAGTTAGCAGAAGGTTTTATGAAATTTTCCTTTTCTGTTCCTCAATAGAAAATGCTCATGGCAGCATCAGCTTTTTTTTTTTCTTTCCTTACTCAATATAACTAATGCAACATAAGCCAGTGAATCTTTCCTGTCAACTGACAGACGTGAGCACGTGCGGGTGCCTATGTGACAGGATGACATGTGAGGTGAGGTGTCTCACATTTAGGTGTTTCACTGCATCATGTCGCGTCACTTTCTAGGTGATTCCGTCATAACAGACCCCTAAAAATTCCTAAACTGACACGGACTCGGAATTGAAAATAGGTACGAGTTCTAATGTACAATTTACATTCAACATAATTCATTCTAGAATATGATATCTAATTAAGAAACCAGAACCATAAAACATTCCATACGATATCAAAGGTAAATGGAAAATGGAAGGAGAGGGGTCGCTGAAATGAATCATGAAAAAGATAAATAAGAACAGAAAAGATAAATAAAGATAAAGCCTGAAAATTAATCTTTACAAAAGACACTGATCTTTTCACTGAACGGTGACTATTGTGTAATCAGTAGCTTAATATCAGTGCACAGTGATAATACACAACCTTTTCTTTCACTACATTTACTTTCCTCTTAATCATCACACTGTTCTCATGATTTTCTATGAATAAAAATTTGCACAGAATGAATCTATTATTGAGTATTGTGTTGCTTGTAATTTTATTCATTGCTACTGTACAGTTATGCTTTTTTTACTACTGATGCTGATCTGCATAATTTTACTTTGCTGCGCATTTTAAAATTGATAAATTTGGTGTATTAGTTGTAGATATTTTCAAAATATTAAAATATATTTCTGTTTTGCAGGGAGAAGCTAAGGAAGTAGAAGATTCTTTGATGGATATGTTTGTCCAGAAACTAAGACAGCTCTGCTGGAATGTTTTTGTCCTCTGCATTATCTACTATGTTGCAGTGTCCATATTTTAATATGCACAATGACTGTACTGTTTATTTCTGTCTTAAACATTTTATTTGTTTAGCAATTATCAATACTGTAGCGATTAGGTGTTTTGCATTCATTTGGCTTCAGAAAATTTGGAAATCTTTAAATATACGCGGAAAATATTTAAAACAAAATTTTGGATTGATGTCAATTTATTTACAACAGTAAGATTAGTCTTTCCAAAACTAACAATGAATGTTATTTGAAAAATAAAAAACTCTTATACAATTTGCTAGAACACCCTTTCGATATAGATGCAACTAACTGATGTGAATACTTTGGTCAACCACTCATGCACCGCTTTACTCAAGAAATACCTAATACTAATTTTGCTGTTTTGTGACTAAGGGTGGGGCCACACATTTGGAACTAAGGTCTGCAATTCGCTGCGATGTTAGAAAACTGCCATATTTTACCATATCGCCAATATACAACGAATCCCCCTCGAATAAATACAGAATATCTATACAGGGTTGCTCAACCTGTCACGCAGCCCAGCGAGGTCTCGCAAGTTAATCCAGTAGAGACCATGTTGCGAACATTTTGGTCTGTTCAAAACTGTGGAAACCTTCCACTGCGACTCTTGTCAGCTGCTAAACTTCGCAGCGGTGTCCTAGGCGAATCGTACCTCACTACGACTTGGCAACGGTTCCTTTGAAACAATTGCAGGTATTTACAACGAAATCGTTGTAGGATCTAGTGAGTATATGGAGCCTGCGATCTGGCAACACAACATCAAAACCACATGACACTTGCTTAAAAACAGTGATAGAGAGATGCTCTGCTACAGTTCGCAGGTCGTCTAACTATGGTCACTATAAATGAAATCAATAAAGGAAACAAACGTGATCAAATAAGATTTGCAATCATTATCAATGACTCAAATAGGAAATAAAGAATATGATTAGATAATAAGATGTTGAAAGGTCACTGTGGAGAATTTTTATTTTAATTAAATGTTTGAGTGGGAACTTAGTCCGGGAAAGTCTTCCCGAGGCAGTTACGCAAAGATCAACATGGGAGGATAATGAGCACTTATACTCGTGACACAAACACCCTGTTAATGACTTTACTGCCACAGTTTACTAACCTTCACTCTTAAATACAAAAGGGGGAAATTTTACTGTCCAGAGGCCGGAGAACTCCACACGTAAAAATTAAAGTAATTTATTGGCCCACTCTATCTTTGTCAGGTCTATAGTCATCTCACTCTTAGGATCAGTTTCGACTCCGTCCCAGTGACCCCAGAGAGATGCTGGACAGGTATCTTACGTTAATGCAATTAGAGACAATAAAAAAATGGGAGCAGTTGAGTATAAAAGTATAAAGTAAAGTTAAATGGGGATCTTCACCTTCAAAGCACTAAGTTAAAGAGCGTACACTCGCTGATACCAACTTACCTATATCTACAGTGGGTTACTCTCAACATCTTAGGTACTTCTGACCCGTCCCATAGTATAAATTGGTAAAATTCATATAATGGGGTTAAAGATACCAAAGTTTGTAATCTATTCCAAATGATTTATTACAGCAAAAAGGAATGGGAGTAACTCAATGATTTATACACATAGCAAAATTAAAAATTGGAAAGAATATCAGTAATTCAATTGTAATTTATTCATATGGCAAAATGAATAAGTGAAATGAGAATCAGTTTACAACACAAAATATTGAAAATAATAAACGGAATTAACTCGTGGGATTAACCCTCAAACAGAATAAATAGAATCAAAATATTCTGATAAACAATTTGTGCGGTAGGCTGCTGTGAGGTCCCAACATGTGGTCTGTAACCTCAAGCAATTACCAAGACCAAAAATTATAAGTACATTAATTACCATGCACGCAGCCCGAAAGATGTAATGCCTGAATAATACCTAAACTTAACTTATGAGATACATAGAAACTTATCTAAAGGGGGAATGGCCATTAGTTGAACTCACAAGATTTTATATGTTGTGGGCGCCCGTGTCCAGAAAGTGGCGGTCTTCAGTTTTGCTTCACTAGGCCTACAGCACTTATTTTGCAGAGTCAATGGCCTCCTCCAACTAGCCCCCAGACTGGAACAGACGTTCTGTGGAATTAGCTGCTTTTCACTAACACTGGTTATCTGCTTGACCTCCTCCTACGTAATCTTGATTAGTTATTGTGTAAGGGGACAGGATAGTGATGGAGAGTTGGAGCACGAGGTTGACCTTTGAGCCTGGCTTTGCAGCTCCGCTTAGTACTGTGGCCTGTAAGTTTGTGAGGTCGAGTTCAGGTCAGCTGCGTCCTCCTTCCTTCCCCCAAAAAAGCGTATCTTGATGCGTAGGACTATGGTCTTGAGGTGCCAACTCTCATTTAGGACAGGGTTGAAATACTTGTGACTTGTGAGTTTTAACCAATAAACTTATTTAGAATACAAGGAGAAATCTTGCAACTCCAGGGGACAAAGATAATCCTAACTCTAAACATCTGGCATACAAAATAAAAAATGAAACTAAAATGCAATTTAGCAAGTCGGCCTTACGTGTGTGGACAACCATACCTCCTAGACTAGCAGACTTGAGTTGTAATTAAAAGATTTAAAATACCTAAGTACTTAAGGTAAAATAATGATTACAAAAACACAAAAGTATTAATCTTGAGACACTCGCTTAAGAAAGATTCATTACTCACATTTTTCCCTGCCGTGATGTCACGAACAATAACAAAGTCTACGTATAAACTATGAAGAAGAAGAGTAGTGAAGAAAATTCTTCACAGTCACTATGAATGAAATAAATAAAGAAAACGAACTTGAATTGATAAAATGTGGAAAAAATATCAATGACTTAAATAGAAAATAAAGAATATGAATAGATAAAAAGATGTTGAATGGTCACTATGAATGTATCTAATAAAGAAAACGAATGTGAACAAATATAATATTCAATCATTATCAATGACTTAAATAGCAAATAATGAATAGAAATAGATAAAAGTATGTATAATGGTCACTGAATGAAATCAATAAAGAAAACGAACGGAAATAAATAAAATGTGCAATCATTATCAATGACTTGAATAGAAAATAAAAAAAAATATGAAAAACTAAAAGGTTTTAAGTAATAACTACGAATGAAGTAAATGCAGAAACCTCCCTTCATATACCTCCTTAGCCAATCGTTGTGCACTCGCTGCCAAGTCCAGGGGCAATCTAGTGGTAATTGAGTGGTAATTAAGCTGTATTCTAAAACCCTCTAGTCACGATTATTCGTAAGGTTAATCCCATGCTGAACGCAGTGGGCGGCGACTCTCGTTCAACTCGCCCTCCAACAGTCGCCCAGGTCCAAGAATAGGAGATCGGTAATCTAGCAGGAAGCGTGCAACTGGTCGGTCCCACATAAAAGAGTAGAACAGTCGCTAGACTTTCCGCCATTTCTTGGATTTTTTAACATCTCGCCGAGTCGCAGAGCTTAGTTGTTGATGTGTGACCCCAACCTTAGACTTTCCGCCATTTCTTCGATTTTTTAACATTGCAGTGAGTCACAGAGCTTAGTTGCTGATGTGTGACACCAACCTTAGACTTTACGTTGTTTCTTCGATTTTTTAACATTGCAGTGAGTCGCAGAGCTTAGTTGCTGATGTGTGACCCCAGCATTAGACTTTCCGCCATTTCTTCGATTTTATAACATTGCAGCGAGTCGCAAAGCTTAGCTGCAGATGTGTGACCCTAACATTAGACTTTCCGCCATTTCTTCGATTTTTTAACATTGCAGCGAGTCGCAGAGCTTAGCTGCTGATGTGTGACCCCAACCTTAGACTTTCCGCCATTTCTTCGATTTTTTAACATTGCAGCGAGTCACAGAGCTTGGTTGCAGGTGTGTGACCCCAGCTTAAGCCTTAAAAGTGCCAGCAACTCCACGTTAGGAATTTCTCATTTTACCGTATTTTCGCTGACATTACTGTATACATTAGTGATAAGTAAATCAGTTGTTCTTACGTCTTACAGAATCAAGATTCTTATATTCTGTCTATGTAATGCTCAGTCTAACAGTATTAGGATGTGTTGATGAATTTAAATGTTTTCCTTGTGAGCTTTCACCGTCTACAAATAAAGAGAAGAAAAGAAACGAAGAGTCTCATTGTTTTAATCGAAAAGTGTAATGTGTTCTTACGAATGGCCCAAGCTTTGCTGTAGCCTACATATATTCATTTTTGTCAAACTATTCTGTTAATTGTATTTAACTAGCGAGTCATGTATCACAAACTGGGAGAAGCATTATTGCTGAAGTTGGCAACACACAAGAAAGTTTCCTTAGACTGTTGGTGGAACCATGGTGGCCAAATTGGATTAATTTGCTTCAGATAATGTGACGTCAAAGGGGCAAGATTCGCCTATCATCTTTAGCAGACCATGAATTTTTAGAATAACACTGGAAATCTTGAGTCATTCATCTCGTCATATTATCTAATTGTTTCGTGGATCACCGTATGTTGAAACTGAATCACACATTAATGTAAACTCCGGTATAGCCTGTAGATATACAGGACGTAGGCAGTGGGCTCACATGCTCTTCACCCTTAAACACCTTCAATATTTGCTGAATCTTTTCAAAAAACTTGTTTTTACCACAATTCAGTATGGAAGATCTAGTTTAGGATGGTAACAAGTATGGCATTCAATGGCAAAATGAGATCTTATCACAAGGTGTTGTGGAGCCAATAGTCCAATGCTAGCTTTGCTCACAATTATATTAAGCTTTTAAAAGCGAATTGCATTTGATCATTTTGATGATAAACTACAAGATACGATTTCATTTCCTATAGAACAGACGCTAATTGATATACAAGTGCAAAGAAGGAAGAATTTTAATGTATTTTGGTTACGGTTGACAATTAGACAGTTATAAACTTATTTTGTAAATAAAGAGCTGAAAATGAGTAACCCTCCCAACAGACATAGATACATATCACAAAAACTCATTGCTAAGGTTTTTTTTTTGGGGGGGGGGGGAGCAATTAGGACACAATTCTAATATACTGAGATGGTGGGTTAAAATACAAAACAGCTCTCTCCACAATCTGTCCTTATTTATGTGTTTTTACGGGCTGCCAACGAAAAAGCCCGTGTCATATGTAAGGTAGGGCAATTTAAAACCAACGATCATTTCTGTGTGTATAGAACAAAATAGTTACTAATTTTCTTGAATGTTTACCTTAAGGTATATATATATATATATATATATATATATATATATATATATATATATATATATATATATATATATATATATATATATATATATATATATATATATATATATATATATATATATATATATATATATAAATATAACACTGGCTCCCGTGTCAATCAATATATATATATATATATATATATATATATATATATATATATATATATATATATATATATATATATATATATATATATATATATATATGTATATATATATATATATATATATATATATAACACTGGCTACCGTGTCAATCAGCACTCGGATGGATTTATCTTGCAGGTTGATCCTAACTGCTAACATTCCCAGACGGCCATTACGAGATATGGGTCACGGGCCAATGACCTCAGCTGCAATGCCGCTGCCCCCTGGTCCTCTGCCTAGTGCTGCGGGGGTGAGGTCGGGGTTACCGATGGAGGTCCCAGTGCCTGCTCAACCACGTCTGTCATCACTGCTTCCTCGGCTACTGCTTGTGATGTCATGCGGGGGGCCATCGAACTCCCTCGTCTCCCCCTTCCTCTGTTTCCTTTTCCTAGGACGTTGGGCGAGGGGAGGTGTGCGTGTGCCACAGTTCGCCCGTCCTGGGCGTTTTTTGTTGAGCACTCCTGAGATAGATGACCGTAGGCCTGACAAGTGTAACTGGCAGGGGGATCTTTGGATGGGGCACTCCACTCGTCAGTGCCCCTCTCCCCCATAGTGCCAACATCTGAAGACTCTGCTAATCTGCTGACTGTATTCCCCCTTACTTCTCTTCGGGGGTCGACTGCCTCTCATGGCTGCCAACTTCTCAGAATCGGCCCCGTTATTCTCAGTCCTTTTTTCTTCTAGCAAACTGTCTAAAATGTTTTGTATTACACTCACTACGTCTGCTAACGAGCGATTGTCATCGAACAAATAATCACATAAATACGGGTTTCCCAATCAGCGAATATGTTTACGGGCAATTGCCTTTTTATCACCTTCTGGGAGATTGACACTCCGGGTAGCAAACGAATCACAATCCCGAAAAATGCGAGTTGCAAAACTAAGAACGGATTCACCTTCCCATATTTAGGGTTTGTAATTTTCTTTTAGGCCTCCCTTTCTCGCATCAGGCAAGGCATACTTCTCAATTAAATGTCGTTTTATTTCAGTATAACTTCTTAAACTGTCTTGTGGCCAACATATTACCTCCATTGCCAGAGCATCTTTCAGCAATCTAATTACTTGAATCTCTTTTTCTCTTTCCAACCACCCATAATAGGCTACTTCAAAGTCTCTCAAACACACTCCAATCG
>NC_090728.1:71711593-71816593 GCF_036898095.1 Palaemon carinicauda
TTTCATATACTGACTTGAATGAAAAATACAATGAAATTGACGGCGAAAGTCTTACGTAATTTACATAACAAACTTATACCTACAAGAGAGGAACTCATCTTAAGAGCTGGCTACTCACCACTTCAATGCACATATGAAAACATACATAAAATACATTAATATCCTATTTACTCTAGGCTAGACCAGCTTCGTAAGAGTACATATATGTCTGCCCACACACACACACACACACACACACACACATATATATATATATATATATATATATATATATATATATATATATATATATATATATATATGTATGTATGTATAAATATATATATATATATATATATATATATATATATATATATAGATATATATATATATATATATATATATATATATATATATATATATGTATATAGAAATATATCTATATATATATATATATATATATATATATATATATATATATATATATATATATATATACTGTATATAATAAACCAAGAGAGCAGACAGGCTTTAAAAGTAGGTATTCAACAACTGACCATATGTATATATATATATATATATATATATATATATATATATATATATATATATACATATACATAATAAGTTTAATGTATGTATATTATTATTATTATTATTATTATTATTATTATTATTATTATTAAATGCTAAGCTACAACCCTAGTTGTAAAAGCAGGATGCTATAAGCCCAGGGGCCCCAACAGGGAATATAGCCCAGTGAGGAAAGGAAACAACAAAAAAATAGAATACTTTAAGAATAGCAACAACATTAGAATAAATATTTCCTATATAAACTATAAAAACTTTAACAAAACAAGAGGAAGTGAAACGAGATAGAACAGTGTGCCCGAGTGTACCCTCAAGCAAGAGAACTCTAACCCAATACAGTGGAAGACCATGGTACAGAGGCTATGGCACTACCCAAGACTAGAGAACAATGGTTTGATTTTGGAGTGTCCTTCTCCTAGAAGAGCTGCTTACCATAGCTAAAGAGTCTCTTCTACCCTTACCAAGAGGAAAGTAGCCACTGAACAATTACATTGCAGTAGTTAACCCCTTGGGTGAAGAAGAATTGTTTGGTAATCTCAGTGATGTCAGGTGTATGAGGACAGAGGAGAATCTGTAAAGAATAGGCCAGACTATTCGGTGTCTGTGTAGGCAAAGGGAAAGAACCGTAACCAGAGAGAAGGATCCAATGTAGCATTGTCTGGCCAGTCAAAGGACCCCATAACTCTTTAGCGGTAGTATCACAACGGGCGGCTGGTGCCATGGTCAACATACTACCTATATGTGTGTATATATATATATATATATATATATATATATATATATATATATATATATATATATACAGAGAGAGAGAGAGAGAGAGAGAGAGAGAGAGAGAGAGAGAGAGAGAGAGAGAGAGAGAGAGAGTTGCTAATTGAGAGGCATTTTAAAAACCTTGATTTTTTATGACTATTGCATTATTATCAATTCTAGGAAGTCTTTTCTGTATATGAGGTTCTCATCTGTATACCTTATCATAGTTTAAAACCAAAGACAAATAATATAATTAGTAATTAAGACATTGGGCAATTGTCTTCCATAAACTAGAAATTTGACGAAATTAAAGATATAAAAGCTGTTAAAAATTTAAAGACAAAATTTTAACCAAAAACATATGATAAATATGATAAATTGAAAATAAAAACATAGTAGGCTTAGAAAATTGATAGCCCTAACTTGATCGATATTGGGAATGATTTTATAGCAAAGAATCAACATGGTTATTATGTTTTTGGTAAATTCATCAATTAGGCCTAAAGGTTTCTAATGATAGTCAATGTGTATACAGAATATTGTAATTTGTCACATAAAAATCGTCCAAAAAGTATGATTTGTGGTTGCTACAATCATCTGTCAGATGGCAGGAAATCGCATTTAAGGGCGTTTCCTCAGTGACTTCTCAAATTTTAGGCCCCCCTCCCACCCGACCCACCCAAAAAGACTCCCTTACGTTCCTGATCGATCGTGCAAATGGCACGATGTCGGCAACATGAGCAGGCCCATTGAACCCCTGTAGAGCGACTGACGACAGACGGTACGGTCAACAGAACATTGAGTGCCTGATTTGATATAAAGAGGGCTTTGAACTGAATCCAGCCGTTTTATTATTGGGTCTGGTGTTATGTTGCATTTTACATTGCTGTCATTACATCTGGTTATGTTATTTATTTCGTTAGGATATTACTTAGTAGCCTATCAATTACATCAATGTGACTTATTTCAATTTCATTATTAGGTCTGTTGTTATGTCGCATTACTTTCGCATTCTTATACCCTTTTAAGTTTTCATTTCTTTAGGATATCCATGTAGTCCTCATTGTAGACATGTCCAACCATATTTATTACCATGCTTATAACTATACAGGTAAAGAAGCGCACTTATTGAATGCTATGAATTTATTAATTAAGAAAAGTGGAGGGTCTCTCTCTCTCTCTCTCTCTCTCTCTCTCTCTCTCTCTCTCTCTCTCTCTCTCTCTCTCTCTCTCTCTCTCTCTCGATGCGTTGTGAGAACTGGCTAACGATGCCCACACTGCCTACTTACATACCTGATGGGTGACATAGGAATATAATTACCACGGGAATATTCATTCCATGTGTTATTCCATTGATTTTGGTTGCTCATTCATTCGCAAGGCTTCAAGTGACGTTGCTCCTCATTCGCCGTTAGTCACTCGACGCGTCTTTCGAATGCCTGGCTTCCAAAATTGTCTCGTGAAGATGAACGTCAAACCTTAATCTTTGCAAGATGTCCCACGTCCCGTGATGCCTAATGCTTGCGCACACATGTTGTCATGCACCCTAGGAGATTCATGGTGAACAAAGAGCTCGTATTAAATGATGGTATTGAGATCTATCATTTTTTTTAAAGTATCTGGCAACAATCACCATCGCTAGACAAAAAATCGCCAGTGAGAGTCAAGCCTACTTCAGTCAGTGTCTGCAGCGTCACTTCGGACCCTCTATTCCAATTTTATTTCTTTCATCTTTTACTTTTACTTTGATGGCTGCTTTTCCGGTCCCATACAACAGGGGAACCACTCTATCTACAGGACCTCCACTGTTGTTTTACCTTGTTCTTTTACTGTTATATCGTCACTGTCAAAAGACTCATGAAATAAAAAAAAAAAAGTCTTCAGTTTCCTCTTGAAAGCCTTATGTCTTCAATCATTAGAATGTTTCGTGGGAGCTTATAATATAGTCTCGGGGTCACATATTTAAATGCTCTGGAGCCCAAAGTGGACATAAATCTAGGTTCCAACAGTTTGAAGCCATCTGTAACTATTCTCGTGTCGACACGATTTGTTGGCTGCGCAATATGTAGCAATTCTCTTAAGTATTTTGGACGACTGGTTCTGATAACTTGGTGGGTTATTGTACATATTTTAAATTCAATTCTCACTTTAATCGGCAGCCAGTGTAAATCAATTAGTATAGGGGTGATCCTTTCTCTAGGTGGGACACCTTTTATCAGTCTTGCTCCTCTGTTTATTATGTTTTGTAATTTCTTAAGTTGCACTTTTGGTAAATTGTAGTAGATAGAGTTGCAGTAGTCAATCCTGGTAATAACAGTTTATCACAAGTTTCTTTACAGAATTTTCGTCCAGGTGCTTTTTTATAAACGCAATATTTCTTAGATGATAACCATCAGTTTTCATTACATTATTTATTTGGGCATTTGGAGACAGGTTACAGTCAAGAAATACACCTAGATCTCGAACTGTACTAGATATCGGCACCGAATCATTATTTATGTTCATTTAAATATCACCTAAGTTTCTCACGCTGTTTCTCTTGCCCACCACCATGAATTCAGCTTTGTTCTCGTTTAATTTTAGTTGTTTAAATGTCATCCATTCTCTAACACTATCAAATATTCGGTTTAGAGTTTCGGTGGTGTCACGTATATCATGTATGGAGAAGAAAAATTGTGTGTCATCTGCAAATAGTTTAAACTTTACGCCATGCCTTTGAAGCATTTTCGATACACCAATAGTATAGATGCAGAATAAGATTGGGCCAAGTACACTCCACCTCCGTTTAAGGGTTCATATGATGAATAAGAGTTTCCAATTTGTACACAGTAATTTCTACCAACTAAGTAGTCTTTTAGGTATTCGAAGGCTTGATCTTCAACGCCGATGGACCGTAGATCATTTAGTAGCAGTTCATGCACAACTGTATCAAAAGCAGCACTAAGATCGAGCAGTATTAAGATACCACATTTATTTTCATCCATCATTTCTAGCATATCATTTACAACAGAGCAGATGGCTGTCTCCATAGAGTATAGTTTTCTGTAAGCAGATTGGTTGTCAGGTAAGCTTCTATCATTTCTAAGTGGCTGATAAGTTGTTCAAGAATTACATATTCAAGCACTTTTGAGATAAATGATAGATTTGAAATAGGTCTATATGAGCTTAATGCCTGGTAGTCCAGTGCATTTTTCAGAACTGGTGTGACCAGGGCCGGATTAAGAAGTCTCCGGGCCCTTTGAGTTACGGGTAAGCAAAGCAACCCCTTCCAGCTCGGTGTGAGCCTGTTTAAGGTCTAATCAAATACATTCTGGCTATTTAGATTAAATCTAATAGGGAAAGTACACTAAGGCAACCAAAACCATTTACCAACAGCCATTATAACTATCTTGTTAAATCATGCATTTTAAAGAGAATAAGCTCAAGACAACATAGTATTACTAGATTAGGCTATCAAAGTAGTGACATCATGTACCTACTATATTCAGCATAACCACTACAGCAGTATCATTCCCTTTATATATCACTGACCATTATTGTTATCATTGCATCATGCATAAGACTATCAAATCATATAAACTCAAGAAAGTAAAGAATTGTTAGATAAAGTAATGACTTATAACCCTACACCTATTACATTCAACACAGCCACTGTTATCATTCCGTTTATATCACATTTTGCCATTAAGCCTATAATAATCAGTAAATCATTCATATCAAAAATAGAAACTCAAAGTACAATATTTCTAGATAATTAAATCTTTGCCATCTTATACCCTTCTCCTTTAACATAATAATTCCATTTTCATTAGTATTTACCATTACGCTTATCTAATTATATGTTTAAAGAAAAGAAACAGAAGAATCCTAGGTTACTAAAGCAATAGCATCATACACACCTTTGATATTTAACATAACCTCTACAGTCCCTTTTTGTGATTATCATCAAATCATGCATGTACATATATCAACTTCACAGGCACTTCTTAAATAAACTAGGTTACTAAAGCATCATACACACCTTTGGTATTCAACATAACCACTACATTCCCTTTTTGTGATTATAATTAAATCATGCATGTACATATATCAACTTCACAAGCACTTCTTAAATAAATTTCTTTCTGGATTTCATATTGGCAAAATCATCAATTATACTCTGAAAATCAATATTTCTTGTTAGATCAGACTCAATGGTCAACAAGGCTAGGTTACACAATTTGTCTTGGCTCATTGTTGAACGGAGCTGGTTTTTCACTCTTTTCAAAACAGAAAATGAACGTTCTCCTTCACAGTTAGTAGCTGGAAGTATTAGGTAAAGGCGATACACTTTGTCAACATTAGGGAAGGTTTCTGAGATACCTGCATTTCTTAAATGTTTCAAAGCAGCTGAGGGCGCACATTTTTCAGGTGGAGCTTTAAATCTGATTCATATACCCAGAAAAATGAACTATTTCTTCAACAAATGTGTCCTGAACATCTGCTGAAATGTGTTGTTGCAACTTTAATGCAGCTTCTCTCAATTCTGCATCTGGCATAGTAGTAATTTTGAACAGAAATCCAAACTTGTCATTGAGATTCTGGTAGATTTCTTTTCTTTTCACCAATTCTGTAATCAGTGAATCCAGAATGACGAAGTATGTAGCTGTCTTACATTTCTGCCTTGGTAGCAATACAATTTCATTGTCTGGCTCTTCAAAATTGCGTTTCCTCTTCCTTGACCGCTGATGATCAGCCCGGTAACTGTAGTCTTTCACCAGCAGTTTAGCTTTCTCTTCAAACATTTCAAAAGCTTCATCATTGCGAAGTGAGATTACAAATTCCACTAAGCCTGCATAGAGGTTAGCACAAGTAGCCATTTCAATTTCAGTTTTCTGAAGTGTCTTGTTCGTGGCATTTAACCGTTCCAGTATACAGTCCCAAAGCACACAGAGTAGGGCCAATTCAAAATCTTCCAATTTCGATGCTAAGCTGGCTGCTTCGCTTCTTGTAGTTGCTGTCTGGTCTTCATCCTCTGCTATTTGGATCAAAGCAGAACGTATTTCAGCAAAGCTGTCTTTCAAAGCATGTGTTGCATCATGCTGCGCTGACCACCTTGTTGTTGATAATGATTTGATGACATCTCCATGAATGGTTGACTTGAGTATACTCCACCGATGCGTTGAAGCAGAGAAAAAATTAAAGAGTGCTTGTAAAAGTCCAAAAAATGAAACTGCAGCAACACAACACTCCGCAGCACATGACCCAACAAGATTAAGAGAATGTGCTGAGCAGGGCACATATTCAGCAAGTGGGTTGATTTGCTTAATATGGGCTTGCAATCCATTACATTTACCCGACATGTTACTTGCATTGTTATAGCTCTGGCCACGGCAATCCATAATAGAGAGATCATGTTCAAGCAGAGTATCCAGTACTACATTCATCATTGTTTCTCCATCATGGCCTGAGAGAGGAATGAATTTTATAAAGCGCTCTACTGGCTTACCACTGGAGTCAACAAAGCGAACAATGAATGTCAGTTGGACTGTATGTGAAATATCTGGTGTTGAATCTACAATTATTGCAAAGTATTTTGTAGTTTTCACAGTTGCTATGATGTTATTGAGGACCTTCTTAGTCATCAGTTCAATAAATTCATTGCAAATAGTAGATGACATGTAAGATACAGTGCCTCTTCCTGCATTCCCAAGGCGTGACACATGATTTGCTAAGAATGGATCGAATTGTGCTAACAGTTTTCCGAACCAAAATCCTCATTTTCTCCACGGAAAGCAAGTCCTCTTAGAGCTAAGAATTTTACAACAGCAACAACTCTTTCTAGAACTTTTCTCCAATAAGTGCGCTCTTTTACAGTTTGATTTTCCAAATGAGAATCCAATAAGCCTTTTTTCTGTGCACGAAATACACTGGCTAAAATGCAGCTCCTGTGAGTGGTGCTGTTTTCATGTTCCTCGAAACGCTTGGAATTTTTCTAGTCATTGAACCCCTGTGTGAAGGCATTTTCTTTGGTAGAACAGTACACTTTTCCTGAGCTTTCAGAGTATACCATCCATGATCTTTTCACAGTTTCTGAATTTGCAAGCTTCCTATAAGACATAGATGACTTTAAACAACGACGATTTCCATCATCATAAATCCTTGCTGATTTCCTAAAGTCAATGTTCAGAGTTTGACTGAAGTTTTCTGCAATGAAAGCATTACGTAGAGAATCTGGGATTACATTTGGCCATGAGGCAGGATCTTTTAAGACAAATCCTGTGGATGAAATGTCCATCACATAGAGAGGAGACACAAAAGAAGTAGATGCTGGCTGCGAAATAATGGAGGGAGGGCTTCCTGTATGATCTGACGTATCTGCAGATTCAACTGTACTGGTAACATCAGAAACTGTTTTCGTGAGCATATCTGTGATCTTTCTGCAGCTTCCTACATCTTTCTTTTTCTGTTCTTCTTCTTGAATTTTCTTCTTTCTTTTCTGTGACCCACTCGCATAAGAACGTCCAGCATCACGTTCATGAGATGCCATAATGTCTGTAATCCTGGCGCAAGAATTGAAGAGACAGTGAAAGATGGAAATGGAAGGTTGTTAAAGGGAGAGGAGGCAAGGAAAAGGTGGGTGGAATATTTTGAAAGTTTGCTGAATGTTGAGGATAATAGGGAGGCAGATATAATTGCTGTTCCAGGTGTTGAGGTGCCAGTGATGGGAGATGAGAATGAGAGAGAGATTACAATAGAGGAAGTGAGGAGAGCACTAGATGAAACGAGAGTAGGAAAAGCATCTGGTATGGATGGTGTGAAAGCTGAGATGTTGAAGGAAGGGGGTGTGACTGTACTTGAATGGTTGGTGAGATTGTTTAATGTGTTTTGTGTTGTCAATGGTACCAGTAGATTGGGTTTGTGCATGTATTGTACCACTATATAAGGGTAAGGGAGATGTGCATGAGTGTTGTAACTCAAGAGGTATTAGTTTGTTGAGTGTAGTTGGAAAAGTGTATGGTAGAGTAATGATTAATAGGATTAAGGATAAAACAGAGAATGCAATCTTGGAAGTACAGGGTGGTTTTAGAAGAGGTAGGGGTTGTATGAATCAGATTTTTACAGTTAGTCAGATATGCGAGAAATATTTAGCAAAAGGTAAGGAGGTGTATGTTGCGTTTATGGATCTGGAGAAAGCATATGATAGAGTTGATAGGGAAGCAATGTGGAATGTGATGAGGTTATATGGAGTTGGTGGAAGGTTGTTGCAAGCAGTGAAAAGTTTCTACAAAGGTAGTAAAGCATGTGTTAGAATAGGAAATGAAGTGAGTGATTGGTTTCCGGTGAGAGTGGGGCTGAGACAGGGATGTGTGATGTCGCCGTGGTTGTTTGACTTGTATGTTGATGGAGTGGTGAGAGAGGTGAATGCTCGAGTGCTTGGATGAGGATTAAAACTGGTAAGCGAGAATGATCATGAATGGGAGGTAAATCAGTTGTTGTTTGCAGATGATACTGTACTGGTAGCAGACACAGAAGAGAAGCTTGACCGACTAGTGACAGAATTTGGAAGGGTGTGTGAGAGAAGGAAGTTGAGAGTTAATGTGGGTAAGAGTAAGGTTATGAGATGTACGAGAAGGGAAGGTGGTGCAAGGTTGAATGTCATGTTGAATGGAGAGTTGCTTAAGGAGGTGGATCAGTTTAAGTACTTGGGATCTGTTGTTGCAGCAAATGGTGGAGTGGAAGCAGATGTACGTCAGAGAGTGAATGAAGGTTGCAAAGTGTTGGGGGCAGTTAAGGGAGTAGTAAAAAATAGAGGGTTGGGCATGAATGTAAAGAGAGTTCTATATGAGAAAGTGATTGTACCAACTGTGATGTAAGGATCGGAGTTGTGGGGAATGAAAGTGATGGAGAGACAGAAATTGAATGCGTTTGAGATGAAGTGTCTAAGGAGTATGGCTGGTGTATCTCGAGTTGATAGGGTTAGGAACGAAGTGTTGAGGGTGAGAACGGGTGTAAGAAATGAGTTAGCGGCTAGAGTGGATATGAATGTGTTGAGGTGGTTTGGCCATGTTGAGAGAATGGAAAATGGCTGTCTGCTAAAGAAGGTGATGAATGCAAGAGTTGATGGGAGAAGTGCAAGAGGAAGGCCAAGGTTTGGGTGGATGGATGGTGTGAAGAAAGCTCTGGGTGATAGGAGGATAGATGTGAGAGAGGCAAGAGAGCGTGCTAGAAATAGGAGTGAATGGCGAGTGATTGTGGCACAGTTCCGGTAGCCCCTGCTGCTTCCTCCGGTGCCTTAGATGACCGCGGAGGTAGCAGCAGTAGGGGATTCAGCATTATGAAGCTTCATCTGTGGTGGATAATGTGGGAGGTTGGGCTGTGGCACCCTACCAGTACCAGCTGAACTCGGCTGAGTCCCTGGTTAGGCTGAAGGAACGTAGAGAGTAGAGGTCCCCTTTTTTGTTTTGTTTCATTATTGATGTCGGCTACCCCCCAAAATTGGGGGAAGTGCCTTTGGTATATGTATGATGTATTTATTTTTCCAACGTCAGGTTCACGAGATGCCATAATGAAGATGTACCACTGTCTGTAATCATGCAAATACAAATTTTTCATTACCAATTATTATTTATTTTTGAATTATTTTTTTTTCTTCTGTCAATTGGGGGGATATGGCCCTTGTAGCCCCCTTTCCTCTGGCTGCGCCTCTAAAAATTCAAAACGTTACCAGAAAGGAGTCATATACAGAACTTTTACCATAGATTAGGTTAGTGATTTGGGCTACGAATATTTTACTAATTCATCCTCCTTGATCTCCAATTTACTTAATCAGAAATCATACTGAAATTGCACGGGAAAGCTAGATTTTCTCCAAATCCAATGCTTTTCTGGACGTCATTTGCTCCCTAGATAAATTTTCAACACCCTGAAATAGAAAAATCAGTACCTAAATAGCTGTGTAAACAGTGGTAGCACTAATAGTAAAATAGCAAATTCTTAGCATTTTGCTAAGAAATTGCATGGTTTGCAACATTTTTGCACTTTGACCTCAATAACTTCTAGAGTAATAGAGATCTGTTATTGAAATGATAAAGACTTAAAGAGAGGACAAGTGCTTTTAAAACCTATCAACGGAAGTCAGTTTGCGTTGTTAAGTTTTCTTATAGTATTTTTTCCAAAAATGCGTCTTTACTGGTCCATGTGTCTTTACTGGTCAAGTAACCCTATCAGGTACCTCCCCTAACATTTAGAGGCGAAAACAAACATTTATCCATACACATCAATGTCTATCAACAACACTTCAGTTAATTTGTCACAGTACAAGTCTAGATAACGTGTAATTACTACAGAAAATTGGAGAGGAATCCTCCATACTCACCCATTAGTGGGGAAACACAACCGTTCTGATGTAAACAAAGGCGTGTTGAGTGTTGCCATCTATGGTTAGGTTTATTTATTTTTATTTTATTTTATTTCATTATTTATTTTTGTTATGATTAATTTTCAAAAATCAATTTTACTCTCCAAACACTTGAACTTTTTAGGTAGGGACCCCTTTGCACTTGCACCATGTGCGCAGTCTTGGATGAGCCCCTGAACCCCTTGGATCGCGGGGCCCCCAAATGCGCGGGGCCCTGGGCAAATGCCTAGTTTGCCTATGTGGTAATTCGGCCCTGGGTGTGACTATAGCCATTTTCTCAGATTTAGGAAACTTCCATTCATCAATGCTTGCATTTGCTATTCTCATTATTATTTCGGCTAGACTAGAAAAGTCTATCTATTCAATTACTTCAGATATTGGCATAGGATCGATCGCGCAGTTTGTTTTCTTTGCTCTCTTGATAATTCTGGTGATGCCATCTTGTGTTATGTTGTTAAATCGCATTAACTTTGTCTGTCTGCCTGGTAGCCTATATCATTAATCTGATGTTATATTTTCAATTTTGTTTCTAAAGAATACTAGAAAATTATTTACTAGTTCCTGGTCACTGTATCCATCAGGTAGCTTCTTTTCTTTTACATTTCCATTATACCATTCAGGAGACGATATAACTTATTTATGTCTGTTACTGCTTCGAAGGTCTTTCTCTTATAGTATTCACTTTTTTTCCTTCCTAGTAGGTAGTTATATTGACATGCAGCATATTGTATTCTACACAAGTACTTTCAGTTTTTAACCTATTCCACTTTCTTTCTTTACGTCTTTTTTCCCTCTTTTTTTTTTTTACCAAAGTCTCTCCATCAAACCAAAGAGATTGGTCTTTTACGGTTATAATCGTTTCCATCGTTGGGCACATGGTATTATATTCACTTTTACTCACATTATTGTAAGTGGTCATAAGACAGTTAGCCCACTTACCTCCTAACAGACGTTGGTCATCATGATCACAGGGAATGTTGATAGCATCATTTATTTTCTTTGTAACTTCTTCAATAAATACGGTAGGAGAAAAATTTGATTTATGTCTAAAGTTTATTTTCTTTACTAATGCGTGTTTCTGTAAAGGTAGACTAAACATAAGAAGTTTGTGTACTTTGGAGATGGTACATTTCTCTTCGACTTTTATATCACATACAATATTATTCATGTCATCACTTGGAACCAAGTCTAGCGTATGCCCAGTTAAAGTAGTTGTGCAGTCGACATTATTCACTAGTCGTTATGATTCTAGTAACTCACTAAATGCCAAAGCATCAGGATTTGATGCGTCATCCATCCAAAAACTCAAGTCTCCACAGATATCTAATTCGTTTTTCTCCATGATAATCATCTCAATGAGAGCACCGAATTCTTCAAACAAGATACTCGAGTTTGTTCTAGGAGGTTTATAGATTGTTACAAAGGATATTCTTCTATTTTTTTTTTTTTGGCGTAAATTTTATTTCTATATGTTCAAAGCTTGTTACACTAATTATTTTCAACGTTTTGAGATTTGAGTAACTTTTATGAATAAAGAGTCCAACATGTGTGGGGGACGTCATTTCATTGATCTTTGCCTTGTCAAAGTTATTTAGCCATATTTCAGATAATGCTAGCATATCTAAATATCTCTCGTTTATCAATTCTCGAATTTGAACAGTCTTATTACCTACAGATTGTATATTTACATAGCCACAGTTTATGACATCCCAAGTAACCATGATCAGTATTTTCCGCTAGTCTTTTCAATTCCAAGTCAAAAGCATTGCAGTCTCTAGAATTTACTGTATGGTCATTTGGTCTGTTTAACTTTGTGCAGTTTATACACTTTGACACTTCCGAATTACACTCTCTGGTGGAGTGTCTCCCTGAACATTTCCCGCAGACTTTATTTTTAGACTTGCAATCTTTTTCAAAATGTCAGTACCTCTGACAGTGGTAGCAGGTGATCATGTGGTACTTATCACGTATGTTATAGATACCCCATCATAACAAAACTTTGTCTCCATTATCATGAATAGCCCTCCGAACTTCAGGATCACATTTCAGCACATGTTGGATGCCCCCCCCCCCCCAGGCATTTTTTCTTCAGGACTACACTTATCTTATCTTCTATATTTTGGATATGGTCCAGGCAGCTATTTCTTTGAATTTAAGCATTTACTACATCATCTTCCTCATTGTATACATTGCATATCATTATTTTAGGGTTTAGGTTTCCGATTTTTCTCGTTTCAGTGTCAGCCACCAATCTCTGAATTTTGTTTGCCGCCTCTTCTCAGATCATATTGTTTGCAAAGTTTACAACAACATTTCCATTCGTAGTTGGCTTCGTGTTAAGTATAGGATTGTCTTTAAGTACTTGTTCAACCTTACGTTTTCTTTCAGTAATTTTAGTTGTTGTATTAGTTGATTTAATTATCAACAGATTTTTTTCTTTAACTTTGTCAGCAACTGTCGGTTTCTCCGGTTTTGGGTCCATCAATGTTTGAAGTGTTGCTTTAATTGATTCCATATTCATGGCAAGAATGTTAACTTTGTCATTGAGGTCAGTGATCTGGGTGGAATTTGCTGCGTCTGTGCCAAGGTCCGCAAGTTTGTTTTCCAAGTCATCTATTTTCGCATCTTGTTCGTTCAGGGCCAGATTATTCATGTTTACATCTTCCTTTAATTTTGATATTACTAAATTGTTTTGTCTAGCTTCACATATGCTGTGAGGGCATAACCAATCTAGGCTATTCCAGTCAATCTCACTGATGGCTGTCACTATATGCACACATCTCTTATGGTAGAGTCTTTTACATTCACATACTATCCATTTTTTTTCTGTTCTCCATCCATTTCATTACATTTGAAGCAGACACAGTTAGGAGCAGACATGGTGTACTGTTTCTTATCACTTAGATTTATCCATAAGACTAACTAATATCTTTTCAATGATATTCTAAGCGAGAGACACAAAGCTAAAACATGACTCAGGGCATGAATAGCAGAGCTCGACACAACACATCCACACTCTAGCACTGACAGTAAAATTATCTCACTAATTTTACTTCTTAATAGTACTGTGTGATTTTCTTGCACTTTCTCATTAGAGCTGAATGCCCTCCCCGGACCCTGGACGAGCCCTAATGGCAAAAATTCACATAAAAAATCTGTTAGGGCACATAATGAAAAGAAACTAAGAACTGAAAGAATTATGTCTTTTCAAGTAACCCTCCCCCCCCCCCCCCCGCCCCAGACAAGGATTATTTTTACAATAATTATTTTTCATAATGTGACATTTTCAATCTTGGTATCATCGAGAAGGGCAAAAGCGCACCCCGGGTTCTTGAGATCTGCAGTTGAGGGACATTTTCTAAGGCTGATACCTCTGATGCATTGTTCGATAGGATGCCTCCCCGGGCAGGGTTCCCGGGGGATTCAACTGTCTGTCGTCGGGGCTGGTTGCACCAAGTGGGAGGAGGGTTGTTTTGGGGCAGCACTTGGGAATGCCCCTTTTCGGTATTCACGGTATTGTCGTCCACCGTCAGGAATTCGGGTTTCAACTTGTCAATCGTGAAGCAGTATACCTTGGGGGCAGTCTTCAATGCATGTTGTTCCTGACGAAGACGTAGCTGCAGGTGTCCAGGCCCTTTGGTTTGAAATGCGTGGTCCTGTTGGTGAAGGTTCTCAGACACGGGGTGTATTTTCTAGTAACCTCACGAAGTCTTGCAATCGGCGTGTCTTGGTTGGTGTTGTTTGTTAGGAAGAACTCCCCAGGTACTGCCAATGTCTCGCCGTACAATTTCTCCACGGGAGAATCATCTCCGTTTGCTCTGGGGGCAGTCTTGAGGCCGAGGAAGACCCATGGTAGTTGTGTTTTCCTGTTTTCATCGGCACAGCAGGCCATGAGGGAAGCTTTCAGTGAACGGTGGACCCTCTCTACCTTGCCGTTGGCCGTGGGGTTGTATGCTGTCATGCTGTGAAGGGATGTTCCCAGTAGGCTAACCAGAGAAGCCCACAGCTCGGACAGGAACACCGGCCCGCGGTCGGTCGTGATGTCATCGGGTACTCTGAAACGGCTGATCCAACTTGACAGGAGGGCTTCTGCGCATGCATTGGTTGTGGCTTCCGTCATGGGAGGGGCTTCTGGCCACTTTGTGGATTGGTCTATGATCGTGAAGAGATACATGGCATCCCCGGACTGTGGGAGGGGTCCCACGATGTCGACGTGTATGTGCTCCAAGGGGCGCCTCGGTTGAGAGGGAATCACCGATGCCAGATTCCGTGTGACAACTGATCTTGCTGGTCTGGCACGCCATGCACGTCCTGGCCCATTCGCGTGAATACTTTTTTATGCTTTGCCACACAAAATTTTCAGTCATCAGCCGTGCCGTTGTTCGTCCGGAGGGATGCGATAGTCTGTGGATGATCTCCAACGCCTGTTTCCGCAAGGAGGCGAGTATCCAGGGACGAGGGCAACCGGTGCTGGTATCGCAGAGAAATGTTGTGCCCGTTGGGTCCAGTGGGATCTCTTCAAGGATTCTCATATTCCATAAGTAATATACTGCTCTGATATACAACAAAGATTCATTACTTGAAAAATATAAAAAAAAAAAAAATAGAAAAAGGAAATTCTCATTTTGAAATCAATGTCACAAGCAATAAGAATGTGATATACAAAATATAAACAAATACTTCTATGTAAATTCAACACTATGCTGACTGCAAATAATTCCTGAACAAAAATAGTTACAAATTTTATATTATACTGTAAATTCAAAAAGCTTTAAATTTAATAATTACTTTTTTCAAAATGGTTGATTTACATCCTAACCTTTTAGGAGTTCTGATTAAATAACCCATAATTATGCAACACTCAATTACATACAGGGAAAATTTGACCTGAGTATTTGCATGGTTTTAGCTACATTAGAGTTGGCATTTGAAATTTAATCCGGAAAATTGGTCTTTGTTGAATAAAACTAAATCACTTTCCTTGATATTACAATTGGTAGTAAAACCTACACCAACAGAGCGTAATTTTTCAAGGTAGTATGACCCCACAACCCCTATATTTCTAAATCATCCCTATCACACAAGTCTCATACTGAAATGTAACAAGAGTTTAATACCGCATTATTTACCCGATAAGGAAATGAGAGGAAGGCAGTGGAACAGGAGAATTAGTCTCATCACTGACATATAATAAAGACCTTGACTTCACACAAGCTTATACTTTAATTATAGATGTTTCTAATTCACTTCTATTGATAAAATTACCACCAAAGATCAGACTTCATAGACCTCATCAAGCATTCCCACCACAGATCGCAAAAATATAGATTTCCAATGAGGAATCAATACCTATAACACAAAGGTTGTGGTTGCTACAATCATCTGTCAGATACCAGGAAATTGCTTCTTAGAGTGTTCCCTTGTCTGAATAAAGCATGAATGGAAGGCTCCAACGTACAACAAACCTAAGAATTGCTAGCATACAATCAGAAACCTTAATTAAATCAGTAATTTTTAAACGAATGGATAGAACCACTGCAGATGTAAAAAGTAGATGATACAAATTTTGAGGGAAAATCATCATAGAACAGGTCCAGCAAGGCAATTACCAGTTACTGCAAATAGTGGTGCAGACTTCAATCTTAATTCTGGAAGAGGAGCTACAAACTAGCTATATGCCCTAGAATCATTTCTATCTACCTAATACTTGTGACAGACAGTTTTTTTTTTAATTTTTATAATGAAAAAAACTACCTCTTATGGAAGACATAACAGAAATAAACTTACATGCCCAGGAAATAAAGGGTGAAAGCTGACGAGTAATTTATCTGAATGGGTATTATTTGTTACAGTTTTTTTTTTTTTTTTTTTTTTTTCAAATCTGCATACTTTAGAGTTTAAACTACCCTTGATTCTCAATAAATCTTGTTCATATAAAATCGGATCTAATAGACATGAGCTTAACCTCTTCGACTGAGGTTTATTCCTCATTAATGCATCAATCTCCACTGCATATACATCAGTCTGTACACAATTGTTTTTTATTTTGCTTTTCTTAATACATCAGTAATTAGATCACCTAAGATTTTAGCTGTATTAAATTTACAGATATTTATAAATTTCAAAATCCAAGCAATTGTACCCTGTGCTTTACTTAAGTGGCTCTGATGGGTAAATTTAAACAATGGAGAAGGAGAACTTACAGCATCACACACCATATCCTTATAGGCCTACTTCTTCTGTAGTAGAGAATAAGGCTTTTCATTTAAGAGTAAAGGTTAAGGGTTTATCCGGCCAAGGAGGATCATGCTGCCATAAACTGTTCACCAAAAGTTCATAATGCAAAAATCGCCAAGAAATTTATTCATGGAAGTTATCGATTCCTTATTGATAGAAGACATACAACCATCTATGAGTTAAAACTTGGCTTTTGTTACCCCTATTTGCAATAAAGGGTTTCCATTTATAGAGATCATCATGTGTTATGGTCAGCTATATCACAAAGTGGATTATGTAAATTCTACTTCAATGTCTTATTACATTAATAATTAACTTAACATGATAATGTAGATAAATAGTAACAGCAAAAGAAAATAATACAGCAGACATAATACTAACTATATCTAATGAATAATATTTACAATATTTTACAAGATTCATAAAATACAGTTCACCTATTACTAGCAATTTACAGAAATTCGTCGTAATGTTATGCAGGCTTAGGATTTATAAGTCTCTATAATGTGAGACTCAGTCGATGACGAAACTCAGCGCCGGATTTTGAAGAATTATCCAAGACATAGCTTCATATGTAGTAGATGATAATCAGAAACACAGTTTCTGATGATATTTGATCTTCCAAGGTTTCCTTGGTTGCTTCTAAAAACTAATAGCGTTGTAAAATACAAATTTCGTTACAGGAGTCACAGAAATGTTTCCAGGAGAGCATATGTTTACTGAAAGATGGTCCATGTTAGTCTCTGCTTAATTTGTCTCCCATCTCCTATACATAATTCTTAGACCTATTTACTATAAAGTTCTTGAAAATTCCTGAAGGATTATCAGCAATATACACATCCGTCGAATACAAGACTTTCGAGAATTTACCATTACCTCTTGTTCAAGAAATTAACAACGCTTTTTAGTTACAAACCATTACAATATTTTAATCTTAATATTAACATTTAATATGTAAAATTGAATCTTTCTCAGATTCCATAACACAATATTGATAACTCTAATTTATGTAATAACACCATGCAAGGGTGATCTGAGAGCCAGTCCAACACATCAGAGAAACGGCTTTACTTAAATGCATAAAACTTTTTTTTTTTTAACTAACATTTAACATGTAACAGCCAAAAGTCTGAACAGATGCTGTTCTAGATCTGGGAGCCACCAGTGATATCTTAATAAAAACCATCTTGCAAAGGGATTCAAATATATAGGCTGCACAATCCAGTAACCCTTCTTTAAGGCCTCTCAATTAGCAGGCAGTTCCAACTTACCAAGGCTACTCCATGGTGTGTCTGAAATATAACTTCTAAGACTTTAAATATGTGACGCTCATCTCACATTTGTAATTCAACTTATATTTCTTGAGACAGTAAATCATTCGATTGAAAATATAACCTCCAAAGCTCTTGGGAAAGTATTGGATCATACATAGCAAAGAAACTTGAGAAACCTAAGGGTTTGGCCACACCGAATGCAACGAGCTTCGAGGTAGAGGCACGACTTCGGCGGCAAGGCAGCAACAAAACGATGTACGACCACACCAGAACCGCCGCACCTCTCATGCCTCCTTAGTCCTCCCTTACTCTGCAGTCGAATAAATACTAACTTGTTAACAAGATACTATAGCGTTTGAGTAGGAAATTGCTTCTGATTGAAAATATCATTGCTGAACTGGACAATAGATTATACAATGGAGTTTGAATTAATGATTTTATTAAACAGAAAAGGGAAAAAAGGTGAATTTTATCATTTACAGTTCCAGGCTCGTTTGTATGAAGGCAAATCTTATGAATAATCACGTATGACACATCAGACTTTTGATTCTTTGCTAGCAATACTGAAAGTAAGGCTCACTTAATAAGCAGCAAACTATAAACAGTCACTGTTTCTTATCCGGAAGTATGATTGCTTCACATATGATAAATTTCATGAAAAATTTTTGTGACTTTACCTTCAGAATTAACTAGTATTCGCATAAAATATATTGTTCAAACACAATGATACAGTATACGAAACTTTTTCATTAAAATTTCCCAACTCCATCTTTTAAATTTCCTGCGGTTATCTTTCAAAGCTCTTTGTTGGATATTTTCTCTCTCTCTCTCTCTCTCTCTCTCTCTCTCTCTCTCTCTCTCTCTCTCTCTCTCTCTGTACACACTCACATATATATATATATATATATATATATATATATATATATATATATATATATATATATATATATATATATATATATGTGTGTGTGTGTGTGTGTGTGTGTGTGTGTGTGTGGATATATATATATATATATATATATATATATATATATATATATATATATATATATATATATATATATATGTAACGATTTCAACGTCAGTTTAGGGACTTACACACATAAGTTGTTATCTATTCATTAGTTGTCTATTATTCATATGTATTAGACAAAGAAATGTGCTGGCTAATATAAATCACTGAACTGATACATCCCCCTTCTTTAAGAACATTTTTTAATGTAAATAAGAACATTCTGAAATACTAAAACCATATCATTATTAGTTACCACGCATGCAACACAAAGCTACTTTCAAATATTGAAACCTATTGTGTCTGCCTCAATGAGCTAGAGAATTCATCTCTTGTCAAGCACTCGTCTTTCCATAACCTTTTATAACGAATACAAAATAAACTGAAGTAATTAAGAAATTAAAGAATTATTACTATTAGCGAAGAGGAATACTAGACATTTTGACATGATATCACTTTCTGAACCATGATATAGAATAATACTAGAGATTTTTACACAGTATCACTCTCATTATGAGAACATCATTGCATCATCAACACAGCACCAGCTGCGTTATATTGGACAATTTTACCACACACATTTTAAATAATAGCACTCTCAATATAGGAACATCATTAAATCATCACCAGCTGTGCCAATCATTAAGATGACATTCACATAATATGCAGCTCATTGTTCATATCTCTTCGGTTTCTCAGCACTTCTGCTGGGTCACAATGTCACTGTAGTACCAATAGCTGGTTGGGTCGTGGATGGTGGTGGATATGTGAGCTTCCCAGTCACGGCTGCGGTTGGGGGGACCCATCGTTGGGGGCACCGATGGAGCTTGGTGTCAAGGGCTGCTGTTGATTTGACGTTACGGAAATGTTTCCGATTTTTATGGAAAAGTTTTTCCGTGACTGTCATGACAATGTACGAGCGAGGTTCTGACACATTCTCTTTCACGGTTGCTTCCCCCCATTTCTTTGAGAGTTAGCTCTGGATGTATACTCTTACGAAGCTGGTCTAGTGTAGAGTAAATATCGTAGTTTATTGATAATTTAATTTATATTGTTTTCATTCGTGCATTAAAGAGATGATACACAGCCCGTACAATGAGCCCCTCTCATGTAGATATAAGTATTCTATGTAAACTATGTAAGACTTTAGTCGTGAATTTCATTATATTCTTTATTCAAGTTAGAATATGTGATTTATGTATTATTTTTATGTTTGCTAAGAAGTCTTACGTAGTCTATTTGAAAGTTTTGTAGGATTCGTGTGAGATAGGAACAATGGCTTAGGTAATGTTCTTTTATGTTTTTATGATGTATTGCGTCATGTTAGAGAGAATTTCAGAACATGTGCTTTGGGAGATTTTCTATCACGTGCTGCTATAGAAAATTCCAGAATTCCCGGTGAGAGGATGCCATCTTTTTTTTATTTTCATTTCGAGGACAATGGGTGGGTGGAGCTAACAGGGGAAGTCTCGCGGGTGCGTTGCAGTTTGTCTTGGAGTTGCCTAAAACCCAAGGCCAATAGAATATTCGTCTTGACATTTATATCTAGTTGGAAATTTTGACGCAAAGCACAGCCCCACACTACCAGAACTCGATCCTGGAACCTTCGGGAAGTCGCCAAATCTGATATATATATATATATATATATATATATATATATATATATATATATATATATATATATATATATACAGAGAGAGAGAGAGAGAGAGAGAGAGAGAGAGAGAGAGAGAGAGAGGGGGGGGACCCTATGTTGGAGAGAAAAACAGGCAGACAGAGATCGAGTTATAATCGCAGCCTTCCTCTCTCTCACACACTTATTTTGGATGTGTTCAGTGCGTTCTAGTGTGTCCTCTCCTAAGTGACTGTATCACAAAGTGAATTGTGTGTCACACAAGACTTAAGCGAAGAAATGTGATGAATATCACACAGGATGCAGTAAAAGTTAAATTCTCCACAAAGGACAAACAGACCAAGGAAGCAAAATGCACCAGAGACATATTTTGAGGGCTGCTGTATTTGTCAGTAACACAAGAACTTGATCTCAGTATTGTCCTGTCCTACCCTCTCACCACAGTTCCTTTATTATTGTGTCTTATAACCGGTGATATGAACAAGATATCAAAGAGCACATTAATGGAAAAATTAGAAGCAATGGGAACCTTGAATGCCATACCAGACAGGACTGATGTCTATATTATTGATTCAATGTTCTTCTTCCGTACGCTTGACATGGCATCCACCTATGGGGGGATGGTAATGTCCCTTTTGAAATAAGCTTGTAGCACTGGTGAAATTGTACACATAGTCTGTGACACATATACTAATGGGTCAAGTATCAAGGACATTGAACATGACTTGTGTGGTAGGACACCCACTACCTACATAAATCTCTGGCTCGTCATGGAAAAGACCACCAGATCTCAACACGGCTTGAAGCACATCACAATGCAAAACAGAGTTTTTGGCCTTCTTGAAGGATGAATGGTCATCAGATAGATATGCATCGTCTCTTAAGGGACATCAGGTCTACCTTCTAGTGGAACATGAATGCTACCTTTACACTTCAGTAAGTGGAACTGTCAACAGGATCCTGGTTCATGAGCTTCAGTGCAGGCATGAAGAACCCGATACACGGTTACTGTACTATGCAAACTTTGTTGCTGTTAACCATGATGTGGCTCCAGTGATTGTTATTTGCAGTAACGACACTGACGTCTTCATCCTCATTCTCTACCATGCTAGGTTTCTTAATGCACAGATTTGGATGGATGCTGGCCTGAGTTCTAGAAATTCCAGGCATTTCATATATATGTCACAACTTGCAACCAAACTGACTGGACCTATATGCGATGCTCTACTAAGCTTCCATGCTCTGACAGGCTGTGATTACACAGCCTCTTTTAAGAGAAAGGCAAAGTGGAAGCCATTTGAAATAATGAAAAACAACCGTAAGTTCACATCAGCAATTGGTCACCTTGGAGACTCAGATGTCATTGATACAGATGTTGCTGCTGTAGTTGAAGAGTACTTGTGCATTGTCTATGGAGTTTGGAACCTGACAAGTGTTGATGAAGCCAGGCTTCAACTTTTCCGCAAGTTGTATGCCCTAAAGAAGGAAACTGATCCCTTGGATAAAATCAAAACTACAGACCCCTGTTGTCCTCCTTGCCAAAGAGTGTTGCAACAGAATTTGCTAAGAACTAACTTTGTTGCACACGTATTGAGGAATGCAAGGAAGCTGATCCAGTCTCATTTGGTCCTGAAGGACATGGCTGGAAAGTCCAGAATGGTAGATTGATGATTGTCTGGTTCACTGGCTCAAATACCCCTGATAAGTTAACCGTTGAAGAATCTGATGTACAGGAAGAAGAAGAAGATGATGATGATGATGATGATGATGATAATGAAAGTGACACTGAGAGCAGCCATTCCTCGGGTGAAGGAAAGAAAATAGATTTTTAGGGAAGTCCATATTAGTAATATTGCTGGAATAGATCCTACGTTCTTCAAAAAACTTTATTTGTATCTCTTTTTTATATTTTATGCATATTTAGTAAACCTTTAGTAAATTTTGATGTCTTATTTAGCCAAAATACAATTAAAACCCAAATCTGGCATTTCAAATGGCTAATCTTGACCTTTTGACCCCTGGTGACCTCTAATAATAAATTAACTAATTTAGTTTGATATCAAATAAATCTACTCATCAATAGCATCATTTTGGTATATAGTTCTTTATTCTAGGCCCAGTGAGAGAGGAGCTGCAGCCAATTTACTTTCCCCTACCCCCATATTTTGCCGAAAAATGAAAAGTCCGTTTCGGACAAAAGGGGTTAATAAAATCCACACCCACCCTTGCCCAACTTAAAGATACCCATTTTTGGATGTCCCATGGTAGACCCTTTCCAAAAATACCCACTAGAATTTTGGTCATCTCCGTTAAATAAATGGCTGCTAGCTCTCGTTCTAATAGGTCAATGCAAGATAAGGTACCTGTCTGAACATGAATGTGTGTGGGCTCTCCTGTATTAAGTAGTACCACATCTTAATTTTCATCAATTGATGTTGTAATGTAGTCCCTTGTATTTGCTAAAACATCGCTCCATAAACGATGTCTACTATTAAAGTCCCCCAACAAGAGAAAAGGTTGAGGGAGTTGTTGAATCACCTTTACTAAATCCTTATACGAAATGTTATCATTTGGAGGCAAGTACAGAGAGCAAATTACATATTTTCTCCCTATTTCAATCTGTACAACCACTGCCTGCAGAGTAGTGCGAATAGACAAAGATATTTGGGGAACATATCGACGAATGTATATGAGACTTCCGCCATGACTGCTTACTTGATGATCATATGGTGTCGTATAGCTAATATATTCGTGAGGACAAGGAGTATTGTCATCAAGTTTGCTCTCTTGTAGACATATAATTATTGGGGAGTGCTCATATTTGGCCCATAAACCTTGACAATTCCATTGCAAAATGGAGAAAAAAAACTATGGTTTATTTTATGGAAGAACTTTTGGATGAAGTCTTCTCATTAGTAATTTTTTTTTTATCTAAGTCCATTTCCCGTAGGTTTTATTAGAGAGGGTCTTGATAAATTGGGTTTTGTGTTTGTGATTTTCTTTTTGTCCTTTTGATCTAATTGTTGAGGGGGATGGTGGACCTCAACTTGAATTTCAAATTTATTTAAATTGTCCTCTGGTTGATCAGAAACATCAACAGACAAAACATCATATTTATTTGATGTCATAACTCTAATGTTTCGTATGGAAGGGAGTTAGAGAGAGGGAGGTCTCTCTCTTTTCCAATAAATAGCTACCAGGTTTTTGCACCTTCCCCATTACAGGTGCCCCTGGTAACTTGATATCAAGTGGATCCTCCATCAAATCAGGCAAGGATATGGCCTGAGAGAGGTTAGTACTATTGTTTGTGATGGGTAATGAAGGTTGTACAGAAATGGGCAACACCTCATTTTTAATACAACATGGCAAAGCTTTAGAAGGCAATATGCTTACCTCGTCATAAAAAACTTCATTATCATTAGAGGATGTATTTCTTTTCTTGGAATTACTGGCAGCACTACTTGGGTTTGATGTTTCCTGTGGTGTATTTTCTCTTGATTTTAATGCCTTTGCATAGCTGTTTGGTTTATTCTGCAGTCTTTTATCATATCCCACACCCATGGGTTCTACACTGGATTTGTTGAGGGCAGCTTCTTCAAATTTATAAATTTCGCAGCTGCTATCAGTGGATTTATAGTTTGAGATCTGGGTCAAATGCTAAACATTTTTTTTGCCAACTTTAGAAGGGTGTCCAATTGAAACGTTGTAGGGGCTTCTGTTTGAAAGGTCGAACTTTAATTCTCTCATTTTCAATAACGATGTGGGAAGGCACATCGGCATCCTGCAAAGTAAGGATAATCATTGACGTCCCAGGAACCTTATGCATTTTCCACACTGTTAATGGACACATGGCCAGTATTTCCTCTTGTGTAAATTCTTACAGGTCTTTATTGAAGACTACTCCCCTTCCGTAACTATAATTTAGGTGAGGTTTGACATCTAATATCTCATCATCACTACTTGTCTTGAGGTTAAACAGTATTACCAATTTCGTGCATGATTTTGCATGGGTTAGGAAGCTGTCTTTTTTTTTTTTTTTTTTTTTTTTTTTTTTTTTTTTTTTTTTTTTTTTTTTTAAAGCTAGATTTGTCACCTGGTTCGATGGTTCCAACCCTTTTTTCTAAATTAGTTTACAATTTTTTAGATAATTTCCAGTACAAAAAATAAGTACTATAGACACAAAGGTATTCTGATCATCATGCTTAGTATGGATAGAAAATATAATTAAGTCAAGACTGAATCTGCAAATAGTTGAAGAAGAAGAAGAAGAAGAAGAAGAAGAAGAAGAAGAAGAAGAAGAAGAAGAAGAAGAAGAAGAAGAGAAAAATGACCAGGATATGTGTAAGGATGCAGAGGAAATCATTGATACAACATTTGATGCCATTCAACAACATACTTACGTAAAAATAGAATATCCTATGGAAACAAATAATAGACCCAAGAGACTCTACCCAGACCTACATACTTTTAGGGAAGAGCAAGAACAAGAAAAAAGAAGAAAGATATAGTCTGCAATTCACTGAAAAGAGGGAATTGCAGATTTGGCGGAAGATGTTACTACAAGCATCCAAAGATATGCCATAATTATGAAATATATGGTAAATGTGCGTATTTAGACGGATATGGAGACAAATGCAGAGATCTCCATCCAAAAATATGCAAAAACCTGAAAGAAGGAAAAGGATGCAAATTCAACAAAAATGTCGATATATGCACCCTGCAACCATGAATGAAAGTCAGAAAACTCTGCAAACAGAAAATAAAAATAAAAGCATAAATGAAAAAAAAAATAAAATAAAATAAACAAGCCGAGTATATACCGCGCTATGCCCAAATATGCACAATAAGAGCCCAACTACAAAGAATGCATCTATAATGCCAGGGGTTGGTGTAGATATGGGGATAATTGCAGGTATACACACAAAAATAAATATGAAGGTGAAAGAGCAAATATAATAGAAAGTTGAATTTTTTTAATGGCAGAATTCCTGGAAATGAAGAAAAGAGCATCATATCAGAACAGGAAGGAAGCATGGGAGAATCCATATTATTACCAATATTAAATAATGGGGATGAAACACAAACCATGATAGTGATGAATGCACAGGGTTTAGTTACGAGTAACTCTAAAAGGAAAATAGAGTTCTTAGAACTAACCCAAATTGAAAAAAATAGATATGTTAAATATAAGTGAAACATGGTATTCCCAAGAGACTGGCAGTGATGACCAGGTAAAGGGTTTCCAAACATATAGATCAGACAGAACAAATAGGAATCAAGGGGGAACCGCAATTTATGGAAGAGACATAAATCAAGGAAATGTCTGTGAAAAATACAGGAACACAGAATGTGAATTGATTGTGGTAGACTTTGAATATGAAAAATTAGTGAATATTGTAGTCTACAGACCCCCAAATACTAAGGAGTTTGCCATAATAATAGAAAAAATAGATGATAGATGTAGAAACCATAAAAACGGGAATATACTCCTATCCGGAGATTTTAACTTTCCCTTCGTGGATTAGAAAGAATGGATAGAAGAAATTGGCTGTGTATATACATATAAAAAAGAGAGCAATAGTAGCGCAGAAGATAAGAGACAGTTTAAAAAGCTTCAAGATATGCTATTAGAACATAAAATGCAACAAATAAATCACATTCCAACAAGAAAGGACAATGTCCTAGATTTAGTATTTGTGAATGAGGTGAATTATGTTAAAGAAATAATAGTGTATAACACGGGAATTTCAGACCACAATATCATAGAATTAATAGTCCATTCCAAAGTAAGTGAACGCAGAGATAAACAAAGCACAAAACGATGGGAAGGATATGGAAAATATAATTTCTATTGTAAGAATATAAAATGGTCAGAAAAAAATGAAGAATTGAACAAAGATTGGAAAAATGTATTAGTAAGTGATAATATACAGGTAATTACGGATATATTATATAAAATACGGGAGAAAATTGTTGAAAAATATGTACCGAAAAAAAATAAACATCAGACATGCATACCAAGAGACAGAAGGATCTTATTTCAGAAAATTAGAAAGTGGAAGAAAAATCTTGCAAAAGAAAAAATGTGTGGAAAATGATGGAAATAAAAAGTAAGATAGAAAATGATGGAAATAAAAAGTAAGATAGAAAATGCAGAAAAAAAGATTATACGATCGAAAGAAAATGAAAAAAGGGACTTAGAAGAAAGGACACTTCAAAATATCAAGAAAAACCCCAAAGTACTTTACTCCTATGCAAAAAAGATGAATAAAGGGAGATTAGAAATAGACCCTCTAAGAATGGAAGGGCGGTTAACAAATGAAAAAAAAATGGAAATATGTAACATATTAGCAGAAAAATATAAGAGTGAATTCACGCCAAGAATTGCGAATGAGAATAATGAAACAGAAAAGAGAGAGGAAAATAGCGAATATCTAACAGATATAGATATTAATGAAGCAGATATTGTGCAGGCTATAAGCAAAATTAAAAATGGATCAGCGGCCGGGCCAGATGGAGTTCCAGCGATTTTGTTGAAAAAACTGCACACACTGTCGCGAAGCCGCTTGCAATACTGCTAAGACAAAGTGTAGATATGAGCGAGATATAAGTTAAACATAAAGTAGCATATATAACCCCTATTTTCAAAAGTGGATCAAGACTAGAGGCAAGCAATTATAGACCAGTTAGTCTAATATCACATATTATGAAAGGGTATGAAAGGGTAATGAAAAAGAAAATAATGAATCATTTGGTTAAAAATAATTTATTTAATATAGGTTAACAGTTTTGTGCCCGGAAAAAGTGCACAAACCCAACTGATAGCACACTATGAAAACATATATAAAAATATGATAAATGAAAAAGACACAGATGTGGTATATCTAGATTTTGCAAAAGCCTTTGACATGGTAGACCATAATATATTAGAAAAAAAAATGAGAAAGCATAATATTAAGGGAAAGATGGGAAAATCGATAAAAGAATTTCTACAAAACAGAAAACAGATAGTGGTTACAAATGACGAGAAATCAGATGAAGCTCAGGTAATATCTGGCGTGCCACAGGGTACGTGTTAGCTGCACTGCTGTTTGTTATTATGATCTCAGACATAGACTGTAATGTTAAAGACTCTGTAGTGAGAAGTTTTGCCGATGACACAAGAATAAGTAGAGAAATTACTTGTGATGAAGATAGGAACTCATTACAAAGAGATCTAAATAAAATATATGAATGGGCGGAGATAAATAGGATGGTATTTAACTCTGATAAATTCGAATCAATAAGTTATGGAAACAGAGAAAGAATGGTATATGCATACAGGGGACCTAATAACGAGACAATCATAAACAAGGAAGCAATTAAAGACCTTGGTGTAATGTTAAACAGGAATATGTTATGCAACGACCAAATAGCAACACTGTTGACTAAATGTAAAGCAAAATGGGAATGCTATTCAGACACTTTAAAACAAGAAAAGTTGAACACATGATTATGCTGTACAAAGCTTATGTACACAGTACACTCGAGTACTGCAATGTGATATGGTACCCACACTGCCAAAAGGATATTGCACAAATAGAGAGTGTACAAAGGTCCTTTACTGCCAGAATAGAAGAAGTTAAGGACCTTCACTACTGGGAAAGACTGCAATTTTTAAAATTATACAGTCTAGAAAGGAGAAGAGAACGCTACATGATAATACAAGCATGGAAGCAAATAGAATGAATTACTGAAAACATCATAGAGCTAAAAATATCAGAAAGAGCAAGCCGAGGTAGATTAATAGTGCCCAAAACTATACCAGGAAAACTAAGAGAGGCACACAGGACATTAATCCACTACGCAGCAGCATCGATAACGCAGCGACTATTTAATGCGCTGCCAGCTCATCTAAGAAACATATCAGGAGTGAGCGTAGATGTGTTTAAGAATAAGCTTGATAAACACCTAAGATGCCTCCCAGACCATCCAAGACTGGAAGATGCAAAATACACCGGAAGATGCATAAGCAACTCTCTGGTGGATATACGAGGTGCCTCACACTGAGGGACCTGGGGGAACCCAAACATAGAATAAGGCAATAAGGCGAGGCTCGGCAACAAGCCACATTGGTGGTTTTGGCTTTCTATGGGAAGGCATAGTTATATCAATATTTTTTTCTAACCAGTCAGCAGGTTTATACACATCCAAATTGTTTGGTCTCCTTTCACATAGGGCACCCATGACATTTAAGTTATTAGTTGTGATATTAATGATGTTACATATTGCATTAAATACTTCTTCATGATCAATTTAAGATATCTATGAATGCTATTTTTAATTTTCAAGTTTCATTCTTATTTCTTTTATCACTCCATAGCATTTAAATGTTTAATATAGCATATCCTAATCAGTATCTATTGAAATTTGGGTAACATGAAGGATTCGAAGTTTTCCTGTGTTACCCGACTTACTGGGTATTGAAACATTAGTAGAAGGGTCTTTTTTTGTTCCTAGGTCATCAACAGAATTGTCGTTAATCAAATTAGCAGAGGTCATCAACAATACCGAGGGAGAGTCTGCATATCCAGGGGCTGGGGGTTGGTTGCTTAAAGGATCCATAAGACGGGGTTGAGATGGGAAGGGGGTTAGTTGGATTTACCTGCTCGAGAATGTTAAGGCATCAAATGTCAGAAAGGAAATTAACACTCCCCACTATCGGTACATGAGAGTATACTTCTTAGATCATCCACTCCATATCCTACCCGAAGGATAGCATCAAAACAGATATAGAGGCACAGGTGTAAGCTGAACCCACCTGTTAGGATTGAGACCAAGAAACTATGGAATCATCCTCCCAATATCTGTAATGATGGGCTTCCGGCAAGAAGCCAACAGTCCTACCCCATGCGTTGGACTCCCCGGATTCCGAAGACCCAATACTTGAGAATAGTTTCGCCAAAAAGGTACCAACCATCTTCGAGATGGCTGAGATCATCCAATATTCTCATATATAGCTTTGAATGCAAATACAGATTCAGATTCGAACTGGGTGAGCAATTTCCCCAAGTCCGAGAGTCCTCTTGCCCATCACAATGCTTCAACATGAAAACAATATTTCCTGTTGAAGCACAATGACTTTAACATAGCATTTTCTCGTTAAGAGGGAGTGTGGAAGGAGTTGCGCTTCGATCCAACATAGTCTTTCAAGCTAGTCAGTGATGCCGCAGCAGTATATAGATCAAGTTTATATGTTGTTGAGTTTTGTTAGTAGCATCTGTTTTTTACAGAATATCATTCCGAAGGTGGTGTGAATTACTGTTTCAAGGTGATTCATCTGTTTTAACCATCTTTCTGATTCACAGCGTACACCTTTTTTCTTCAATATCATCAACATTATGTTCAAGTACCTCCTTAATCTGCTCATAATCATGCTTAAGAGCCTTAGTTGCATCAGCTCCATAGGACCAGCTCGTTGTTGTGGCACGTTTGAGAGTCAATGAGGAATGATTATTCTTTAAAGTCTCATCGAGAAGTTGATTCCGATTGGTTGAAATTGGGAAGATGACAAACAGCTTTTCAAGAAAGTCAAAGAAATGTACAACACCTGAGCAGCATTCTACAGCAATTTTACCAACCAGGTTAAGTGAATGTTCTACACAAGGGATCCAGGATGCAAAATTGTTTTCCTCTCTCACTCTGGCTTGAAGATCATTGTATTTACCACCCATGCTTATGCACTGTCGTAGCTTTGTCCACGGTAGTTTCAAAGGTCTAGGTCATATGTGTTCAAAGATTCCGTCAAAGCATTGTACATATCCTCAGAACCGTGCCCTTTGTTCGCCATAAAGGTTACAAAGCATTCCATAGGTCTATCTTACTCTATGTACCTTAATACAAGGGTCAGTTAGTCTATGTGGGGTGCATCGGGTGTGGAGTCCAAAGAGAGTGAGTAGTATTTTTACTTTTTTACTCTAGAAATAATTTCTCTGAGGAGTAGTTCACATATTATGCTGATAACTTTTTCCATTATTGTACATGTATATGATAAATAGTTTGTGTGAGCCTTTTTCCTATTGGCTTTAGTTTTGATAAGCTGTGCAAGAAAGTCAATGTACTGGGAAATAAGATTAAGACTGCCTTGAATGTTTCTATTTCTAGGTGAACCAACTAATTCGTTGTCCCCTCTAAAAGCCAAGCCCGGTTCAGCAATGAGTGAATAACGCCAATTACGTGTTTCAATACTGATCTCCAATACTGCTGAAGATGTTTAACCTGTTGTGTCAGTTCTGTATCCACATGCCCAACTGCTTTTAATCTTCTATTGAAATCAACTGTAGCCTTCAGATTTTTTGCTGACTGCTCATGATTATATAGAAGTTAGTGTTAATATTTACAATCACAGAATCCGGTAGAGGAGAGCAGAGAAGACTCGGATTTTTTTTATCTAAACTCATCAATCTACATGTAAAGTAGTAAAAACATCCATTTGAGGGAGAGGAACATAACCATTTCATTGCCATGACTTCCTCATTATGATTTTGACGACGGAAGAGGCCAAGCATATACATTCTTGGATTGTGATCCTTTCTAGTTGCTGGTTTGAGTGTGTGGAGAACAATCTTTCAGCCAGTATCTTTTCATCCAGTATTCATGCATCTGCTCCAAAATAATGGATTAGCAAAATCCAGTGTCATTAACTCCTGGTAGGTGCTCAACTTTAGCTTCTGAAAGACAGTGACACTATCAGCCTGCACTTCTTTATTTTCTTTAGTTGGAACCATTAATTTTTCTGACCCTTTTTTTTCAAGAGCAGTGGCTTGGTTATCCATTTCCGCAGACTGATCAGGTTCTGCAATCTCATTACTCATTCCTCACATTTGTCTTGGTTGAGGTTGATTTTGTTATTGCTTTGGTTAATTTTTCAAGATCTTTAAAAAGCTTCACGCACTGGCAGCACTGGAGGGGAGGAAGAGGAAGGTTTAAAAGCGTGTGACTTTTTTTCTATCACAACTTTAGCTTAGATCTCATTTCCTGGCTTGGCAATTGTTTAGTTATGATTCATGATTAAGAGGGGGAAAATATTTAACGTAATTAGCCTACTATCTGTTACAAAAGTTAAAACATAAAATGTCTTCTTATTCTTGGAAACTTTTAACATTGTAGCCGGAGGCTAATTTCTTGAACATTTCATCTTGCAAACACATACAGGCCCATGTAGATGGCAAAATGTGTTTCAAAGTCCTTGGAATGCCTCTGGACATCAGGTCCTTCCTTGTATTTTACAAAGCTTGTACTGTGGGATTAGTGATATAGAAAGGTCTGATTTTGATGCGCCTTACTGGATTTGGGACTTGATGTTTGCACCATGTTCAAACATGCATATAAATTACAGCATTGATGGTAGTACAGCACATTGTAGGTCTGTGTCGTGAAATGTGCTACTAAGAATTGATTCATGCTGTAACATGTCATCTTATTTTCTCAGTAGCTTTCGCTAGATGGATCGCTTCACCGTGCTTGAATGCTTGCGAGATATTTGAGCCTCCATCATTTTCAAAAGCAGCAGAATATCTCACCCTTGGCGTAGATTTTGTAGCTTAGGAATATGAAGAGGAACTGGTCCTTGAGTTGAGTAGAATGAACATTAGGCAATTCAATACCAAGCTGTTCCAGCTTGTAAAGCATGATCAAGTTAGTAAGCTGGAAAATAAGTGGATCTCTACTGTCACTGGCATTTTTCATGTCTATAATGTAGATGACTAGATCGTAGAGAGTGTGGAAATTCTTTCCATGCTTTATTTTAGTCAACCCAGTTATTCTATTTTTTATTTTTTGTTTGTTATTTTCTGGGTTTTACGCATCTCGTTTTTCTTTTGTTTCCTTTGTAACCTTCATCATTATACCCTTAAATATTCGTTGCTGCTAACATGTCCATCATTCCCCTGTAATGCTTTACCTTTCATCACCTCATTCCTCTGTAGATGATTTTCTCTCATTTCGTGAGCTCACAGTACATTGCTTGACAATGCAACCGACCGTCGACAATTTTTAGGAAAACAGCACTTGATTGCGTTCTGTTCCAAATACTCTTGAAGCTTTGGATGTTTAACCACAATTGGTTTGTATTTAAGTAACTCTTTAATTTACGTAACTCATTTATCTTAGCTTAATGCTATTTACATCTCAGTACCCATTTATAAGTCTGTTTAGCTAGGATCGTTTTCTGTGTTATTGAACATCACTAAATGCCACTTAATTTTTTTGTATGTATATTAATTTTTATAAACCAGACAGTAGGATTTCTTTATAATTACTTTCCCCTGGAGTTTCAAGAATGATCCTTGTATTTATAAAAAGCACCCTTCAGCGAACCACGTACTCACGGAAATTTGAAGAAGAAGAACTGGACCTGTTTGAACCAGCTCAGCGCCGGGAGGAAGAAGCGTGTGAGCGGCCCACTTAAAAACCAGGAAGCGTAGAAGGCGGATGTAAGCATAGCCTCTTCATCTGTGACGTCGTTAACATAGACGTCGGTTCAACTACCTGTTGGTCAACCAGTTACTGACCAACAGTATGCCTTACTTTGAACCATTATTTAGCAGATAGGCATACGAAGATAAAACACGACTGTGCTGAACTGAAGATGAACCGTGTTGTTAACAGTTTACAAGATGCTTCCACTTCAACGTCTACAATCAACCCTCAAGAGCGTGAGTACTAATTAACGGTGCTCAACCTTGGCCAAGGAACTGTCCCCCCCCCCTTTTTTTTCTAGCCTTTATTTGACGATGTGCACATTTAGCTAGGAAGTCATGTTCAAACTGTCTGGTTTAATCATTCGTGGCGTGTCCATTAACATAAGTTGTGTTCCCGTTCCCCTCTATCAAGTTTGAAATTTTATTGTCCGAGAGGAATGTGTTCAAAGTAGTGAGTATAACTTTTGGTATTATTTCAGTCACCATTTTTACTTTCATTGGTTGATTAGTCATTTGATTATTGATTTACGATTTAATTGATTTGACCATTTTCTTGGTATTTTTTAATTTTTCATATGCCATGCGGTCTTTATTCAAATTTCAATTAGGTAGTTTTGCTGTTTTTTCCTGTGTCAGTTAGGTGAAAATTCCTGTTGTACTTTAAGGAAATAAACGAAATTTCTAGGTTAAAATTATTAACTGTTTTCAACTTGACCTTCACATTTTGAAATGACTAAATGAGTTATCACATGAGGTGAGATATGACTTAAGGGTAAGTTTATATTTACGTCAATCTAAAGCTATCGGTGTCAATCCTTTATTGTAATGTTCTATGGTATTACCTCCCGGTGGTCCTTAGGACGTTTTGACTTTCACAGTACTGCTCCCCCTAACTCTTTGTGAAACTGTCGTTAACGTAACTGATTCAGTCCAACCACACTTGATTGGGATTTACTATTCTGCGCCCTGGAGTAGCGTCTGAACATCAAGGTGATATCGGTGTCGACAGTCCCGGTATAGAATAATCTTTGGACTTAAACGTGTGTAGGGAAAGAAAACCGTCTTCGTTGCAGTTCTCTAGTTTGTCAAGTGTGAGAGTGTTGGCGCTCTATCCTTCAGGCTCGGGTCCGGAAATCAGAAACGGGGAGGCCTTTCCCGGAATTATTTCCTACACTTAAATAAATAACACTGGTCCTTCGAACCGGATCTGACACCATTGATTTGTGGAATAATGAAATTTTAAACATTATAAATTCATTCGTAGCGTTTTCACTACATAAACATCACCCGATTAAGTCGTACCTCAAAACCTCACACATCAGCCAATTTGTAGAATGATCAAGCCCAGACTTTGATAGGTAACAAGATGAACAGTGTTTTAGGACGTAATTTATGGTAACCTTTGACGAATAAAGGCACCTGTGTAACCAAGCGTTTTAGCCAGAAAGTTCTACCCTGAAGGAGAACTCAGGTTTTATTTTATTTGTTCGCATCATCGGTATATGTTGCACGCTTTTTGTATGTACTGTGAGCTTTGGAGCTGCTATTTTGATCTGTTAATTTTTCCCCTTAACCATTAACTTATTTTCACGCTTTGGTTTACTGTTCCCTGTTATAGGTAGGCTACCTTTATCCCTGTCCTTTGTACCCCTCTCGGCGACCGTTTGTCTATAATATTCTCTGTGTCGTGTGTTATCTAAGTTTGACTTTGTCTACATAATTTGTTTTTTTTGTGTACCTTCTGTACCATTGTACACGTGGTCTTCCCAAGATGGCAGCCAAAGACAGTCACATTAAACTCCCACAGCAGGCGGTGGCGATGCCGGTTACTTTAGACCTTAATGCTCATCTTGAAGAACAAATGCAGGAGTTCAGATTCATTTACGAAGAGGCAAACATAACTCTGAAAGCTGTTTCCTCAATAGATTTTACCTGTGCAACCCCTGTTGGTTTAGAGCACTGTAAAAATAAAGTAAGTAGAGTTCTTGCGGAACTTAGGGACTTTAAAACTTTGTGGAAACCTCGTTGGAACAACCCCACTGTCCTGTCTAGTTATACCAATCTTGTCAGTATGTTAACGGACGCAAAAACGATGCACCTTCAACTTGTAACACAGGGAAAAATCAACCCTTCAAATCCCCCTCAAGCGCCTAACGCTAACCCGCAGTTTGTATGCGTCTCAGTCGCTGCAGATCCTGATCCCCCTCCCTTCGATGGTCGTAGAGATTGTTGGGCCGGCTGGTGGAGTTTGTTTTGCCAGACGGTACATGAAAACCCCAAGTACGCCCCCACAGAAAGATACAAGATTTTGTTGCGTACCCATGAGGGACCAGCGCGTAAACTTCTCGGTAACCAAGTGTGGACAGAGGGTCTGTATGAAAGATCGATAGACAGTTTTAAGTGAGAGTATGAGTCCCCCATTCTGACTAAACACCTCTTGATAAATAAATTTTATAAAGCATCCTCCCCTAATGATGATAGCACTGATCTCCGTCGTTTCATCATGGAATGGGACAACACGGAAACTGAATATGTACAACTAACTGGGTCGTCTTTACCAGAGGTAATGTTAGAGCATGTTTTCACTAGTAAGCTCAGACCCTTCCACCTAGGTATAGTTTACCGATATTACAATTGCGAGGAAGTAACCTTGGCCGAAATGAAAAGGGCCCTGTATGCTCATACTCGCATGAAGGAAATGATGAAGCTCATGACCAGCCCTAACGACGGCCCCAAACCTAATACCTATGATAAACCCATGCGAGCCAACCGTTGCGGAAACTCATGCTCTTACGGTAAATCACTTAACCAGCCTAGACCTCCTTCCTCCAACGTGAACAATCGTGTATCTAAACTTAAAGTTAATAAGGGGCCTGTCTGGTCCGTGGATCTACAAACGACTCCTAGTCGATCAAATGGGTGGCCTATCGCTGGCCCCAGTAATGGGACTGCTAGAGGTAAATGTATTTTTTCTGGCAATAGTGACCGCGTGCAATCCAAATGTCCCCATTTCCCCGATTCAAGAAGTAGGATATCAAGGTTGCGAGAAATGAATCATTGCACAAAATGTTTTTCCACTCAACACTTTGCCAGCAATTGCAATGCAACCATTGCTTGCCTGAACTGTCAGCAGGCTCATAAATTGCCTGTATGCCCAAATATCCTTGCAGTATCCAACCACTTCATCCAACCCATTAGTGGGTTTGCTAACAACACCCCTAACTCCCAACCCCTTAGACCTCCCATTAATAACCCCCCTAACATGCAACCCATTAGACTTCCCATTAATAACCCCCCTAACATGCAACCCATTAGACCAACCATTAATAACACCCCTGACATGCAACCCATTAGACCAACTATTAATAACACCCCTGACATGCAACCCCTTATCCCCCCCAGTATCAATAGCCCTGCGGTAAACCTCAATCACATTGCTTGTATCCGCAACAACACCACGAGTGCTGAGCCTAATGACCTCGCCCCAGTTGCATTACCGACTTTCACTGCTGAATTAGTCTCCGGTAAATTTAAACACTCCACAAGAGTTTTTCTAGATTGTGGGGCACAACGTACTTTTGTGCACCCAAATGTTGTTAAATCATTAAATCTCAAACCTGTTGGACAGATGGTGTTCCAGCTTAACTCATTTAATTGTACCGAACCCCCTAAGAGTTCTGATCTAGTACAATTTAATATGAAAATCGGCAGACGGAGACATAAGATTGTGGCTATTGTTAGTGCCAATGTAAGTAAAGGCATCAATATGCCAGGTTACACCCGTACTGTCCGTACGCTAGAAGCTAATGGAATTCGTCTTGCGGATCAACGTCCCGATGATAATGCTGCCGGTATTGAGATCATTCTCGGTGCCGATTATCTTCCCAGGCTCCTCAAGCATACCCATAATATCCAAGGTGTAAACCTGTTTAGCACTCCCGCCAGTTACGTGATATGGGGAGAGTTGCCTGATTGGTCACGTCCTGACGTGGACCCAAGAGATGTCAGCGCAGTCACAATTACCATTAACCGAATTGATGTTGACTCGCCTATGACTATAAATCCGCCTCTTGAAAACCTTTGGAAACTTGACACCATTGGTATCACTAAAGAACCCTTCAGCCATCTTGAAGAGAAAGCAGTTGATCTCTTCAAGAGAACTACTCAATACAAAACCGGAAAGTATGTTATTCAGCTACCTTTCAAGAGTGATGAGCGTCCCGCTTCAAATTATGCTAGAGCCTTTGCCCAACTCATGTCATTCAAAAAATCAAAGAACCCCCAATTGTTTACTGATTACCGTAAGATTCTGGATGAGTATCTTGAAGAAACTTTTGTTGAGCCTGTCCTCTTAGGCACCCATGTTGATGGAAAAGTACATAATTTACCGCATCATCCCGTAGTTAAGAATTCAGCCACCACCCCTATATGTATTGTCTTCAACGCTTCATCCAGGTCAAACCCAAATTCACTTTCTCTGAACGATTCTCTGTACACAGGACCTAATCTTGCATCGAAGATTCAATCGATGATTTTAATGTTCCGCGAAAGGCCCTTTGGTTTAACTGCAGATATTTCCAAGGCATTTCTTCGCATAGAGATTGTCCCAGAACAGAGAGACTTCTGTCGCTTTCTTTTCTTTGAAGATCCAGAAATGACAAGGATCGTCACATATCGATTTAAAGTCATTCTGTTTGGCGCCACCTCGAGCCCCTACTTGCTTAATCAAACTATCCAACATCATTTGGACAGTCAGTCCAGTAGATTGGCGTCGACACTCAAAACCAGTTTCTATATTGATAACTTTCAACGCTGTTATGTCGACTCCCAAGACATTCTGAGTGAGAGGCCCCTCATTGAGGCCCTTGTGTTAAAGGCTAACATGCCGTTAGCCAAATGGACGACTAATGCCCCTCATAACGGCGATTTCACAGAAAGAGGCATTCATGATTACCTCGGTCTTGAATGGGATACTGTTAATGATACCTTGAATGTTAAATTACCCCCTGAATTAAAGATAAGTCATTCCCACATCAACATTAAAAGAAAGGTCGTGTCCTTGTTCTCTTCCATTTATGACCCTATTGGTCTTATTTCTCCTGTTACAATTATAGGCAAATTCTTCATTCAAAAACTGTGGATGACTGACAAGGGCTGGGACACCCCTATTAACCCTGAGCAAGTTCAAGAACTGAGTGATATCATCAAAAGGTACAAAGGTCTTGAACAAATTAAAGTCCCTCGTAATGCGCATGATGGCAGTCAACCAGCATTGCACATTTTTTTCGATGCTTCCAAGCTCGCTTTCGGAGTAGTTGCTTACATAGTCACCCAGGAAGGTAATTCTCGCCTCCTTATGGCTAAAGCCCGAGTCACCCCTAAGCGTATGTTGGAAATGGATGAAAGTTTAACCATTCCCAAACTTGAGTTAACTGCGCTCTTACTGAGCTGTCGTTTAACCAAACACTTGTTAGAACTGCGCCCTGGCATATACGCTTCGGTCACTGTTTGGTCCAACGCTTCAACTGCCCTCCAGTGGGTCCATAATTCTAAAAGTAACTCCCCTTACGTCCTTAACCATATGGAGGAGATAATCAACATTAAATTAACTTGTAATCTTAACCTGAAGCATGTCCCCACTAATAGCAATCCTGCGAACCTGGCATCACGTGGTGTTGCTGTCAGGCATATTCTTAAGAATAAATTTTGGCTACAAGGCCCTCCTTGGCTTAGTAACCCTTCAGAGTACCCCGATCAAAGCAGGTTCTCTACTAACCCGGAGATATGTGCATGACCTATTCGGATCGATCCCCCGGGAGTACGACTGTTTGGTCATTACAGCTCCCTTGACGACGCGATCAAGTGCTACACTGCACTCCTTCGTTTAATTCCCCAATGGATAGAACCCTTGTCACAACGTTACCCTAATCTAACCAATAAATTCAACCTTCCACCCTTAACAGTCATGTTGAAATGTTCCCAGGCCCAAAGTTATCCTAACATTCTGAAGCAGGTGCAAGGTGAAGACGTTCGTCTCAATTCGGACGAACGAGCTTTCATCGGCCAACGTAAACCTTACCTGGATAACCAAGGTCTTCTCAAAGCTAGTTCCCGTCTCAGTAATGCCCCCGTGGAATTAGATTATGTAGATCCCATTTTGCTGGAACATCATTGTGCCCTTTGAACACTAATCGTCAGACATTGGCATAAACGTTTGCTGCACTGTAATACTTCAACACTCCTTGTTGAATTACGTAAACAATTTTGGGTTCCCCAAATGCGGCAGCAAATCAAGAAAATTTTGCGCCGTTGCATTCATTGCTGCAAGGTGCAAGCGGCCCCGTACCCAATGCCTCCATTAGCCCAGTATCATCCCAATCGCCTCATTTCAAGAGTGCCCTTCCGAGTAACTGGCTTAGATTTCACTGGAGCTTTTAAGGTATACAATTCATATGTAGATTTTGTTTACATCTTGCTTTTCACCTGCGCAGCAACCAGAGCCGTAGCCCTAGAAGTCAAAACTTCGTTAACGGTCATCGAATTTGTGCAAGCAGTGCGCAGATTTGCCGCTTGATTTGGTATGCTACACTGTATCGTCTCTGATAATGCTTCCACTTTCCAAGCTGGTCAAGGTCTTCTAACTGAACTTATGCATCACCCTGTAATTGATGGGTTTAAATCTTCCCATAACCTGACCTGAAAATTCATCACTCCCCGTGCCCCTTGGCAGGGAGGTTTTTATGAAAGGCTAATAGGCTTCACCAAACTTAATTTAAGGAAAGCCATGTATCACTTTTATCCTACCTATAATGAATTTGTCACTTTGGTACAAGAAGCCGAATGCGTCATCAACGATAGACCTTTAGTTTACTTGGATGTCAACGACGTTACTGATACCCCCTTGACTCCGAGTCATCTGCTTTACGGTCGAACGCTCTCACTTGCTCCTCAGGTCCTTATGACCGACCTCGATGACCCCACATATAGGGAAGGGAACAGCCTCCCAGCTAGTTATCAGAAACTCACGAACATGTTGAAAGTGTTTTTAAAAAGATTGGACCCGGGGTTATGTCAATTCCCTTCATGAACGTCACATAAAAAATAATCGTATCCACCCTGTGCCTCCTAAAATTGGAGATTTATGTTTGTTAATTTTGGATGAAGTAAATCGGGAAGATTATCCCATGGCCCGTATCCTTGAAACCTACCCCGGTCAAGATGGTCATATTAGATCTGTGAAGGTGCGCACCCCTCATGCAATATATGTGCGTCCCATTAACCGTCTTATCCCATTAGAGATAAATGTCGCAGGTCCCTATATCACTGAACTGGAGCAAGGTGGTCCTGATTCGCTCACGACACCCCAGTTACTAGATCCTCCCTCAGAGGGCCCTCTAAATGAAGATCCTTCTGATGATGTCCCCCCTCTTCCTAAACCTGATCCTGTGTCCTCTCGAGAGCAACCTCATAGGGCGGCGGCAGATAAAGCCCGTGCCTTATTCCAGAAAGTGCTGTAAATTTGAAAGGGATGGGGAATGCCCCCTTCCTTCCGTACCCTCCACCTCTTGTTAGTGGATCCCCCCTTCTCTCTCGCTCTTACTTGGCAGGGTGTGGAAATTCTTTCCAAGCTTTATTTTAGTCAACCACGTTATTCCATTTTTTATTTTTTGTTTGTTATTTTCTGGGTTTTATGCATCTCTTTTTTCTTTTGTTTCCTTTGTAACCTTCATCATTATACCCTTAAATATTCGTTGCTGCTAACATGTCCATCATTCCCCTGTAATGCTTTACCTTTCATCACCTCATTCCTCTGTAGATGATTTTCTCTCATTTCGTGAGCTCACAGTACATTGCTTGACGATGCAACCGACCGTCGACAATTTTTAAGAAAACAGCACTTAGTTGCGTTCTGTTCCAAATGCTCTTGAAGCTTTGGATGTTTAACCACAATTGGTTTGTATTTAAGTAACTCTTTAATTTACGTAACTCATTTATCTTAGCTTATTGCTATTTACATCTCAGTACCTATTTATAAGTCTGGTTAGCTAGGATTGTTTTCTGTGTTATTGAACATCACTAAACGCCACTTAATTTTTTTTGTATGTATATTAATTTTTATAAACCAGACAGTAGGATTTCTTTATAATTACTTTCCCCTGGAGTTTCAAGAATGATTCTTGTATTTATAAAAAGCACCCTTCAGCGAACTACGTACTCACGGAAATTTGAAGAAGAAGAACTGGACCTGTTTGAACCAGCTCAGCGCCGGGAGGAAGAAGCGTGTGAGCGGCCCACTTAAAAACCAGGAAGCGTAGAAGGCGGACGTAAGCATAGCCTCTTCATCTGTGACGTCGTTAACATAGACGTCGGTTCAACTACCTGTTGGTCAACCAGTTACTGACCAACAGTATGCCTTACTTTGAACCATTATTTAGCAGATAGGCATACAAAGATAAAACACGACTGTGCAGAACTGAAGATGAACCGTGTTGTTAACAGTTTATAAGGTGCTTCCACTTCAACGTCTACAATCAACCCTCAAGAGCGTGAGTACTAATTAACGGTGCTCAACTTTGGCCAAGGAACTGTCCCCCCTTGTTTTGGCCTTTATTTGACGATGTGCACATTTAGCTAGGAAGTTATGTTCAAACTGTCTGGTTTAATCATTCGTGGCGTGTCCATTAACATAAGTTGTGTTCCCGTTCTCCTCTATCAAGTTTGAAATTTTTTGCCCGAGAGGAATGTGTCCAAAGTAGTGAGTAGAACTTTTGGTATTATTTCAGTCAACATTTTTACTTTCATTGGTTGATTAGTCATTTGATTATTGATTTACGATTTAATTGATTTGACCATTTTCTTGGCATTTTTCATTTTTCATATGCCATGCGGTCTTTATTCAAATTTCAATTAGGTAGTTTTGCTGTTTTTTCCTGTGTCAGTTAGGTGAAAATTCCTGTTTTACTTTATGGAAATAAACGAAATTCTTAGGTTAAAATTATTAAATGTTTTTAACTTGACCTTTACATTTTGAAATGACTAAATGAGTTATCACATGAGGTGAGATATGACTTAAGGGTAAGTTTATATTTACGTCAATCTAAAGCTATCGGTGTCAATCCTTTATTGTAATGTTCTATGGTATTACCTCCCAGTGGTCCTTAGGACGTTTTAACTTTTACAGTACTGCTCCCCTAACTCTTTGTGAAACTGTCGTTAACATAACTGATTCAGTCCAACCACACTTGATTGGGATTTACTATTCTGCGCCCTGGAGTAGCGTCTGAACATCAAGGTGATATAGGTGCCGTCAGTCCCAGTAGAGAATATAATCTTTGGACTTAAACGTGTGTAGGGAAAGCAAACTGTCTTCGTTGCGGCTCTCTAGTTTGTCAAGTGTGAGAGTGTTGGCGCTCTATCCTTCAGGCTCGGGTCCGGAAATCAGAAACGGGGAGGCCTTTCCCGGAATTATTTCCCACATTTAGATGGATATATCCTTTGATGCAGGTGGTACAAGTCCTGCATCATAGGATAAGGAATTGGCTAAATTGAAAGGATCAAGTGGTTGGACCATGGAAGATGGAGAATTAAAAGGAAGGTTTTAGATGGATATATCTTTTGATGCAGGTGGTACAAGTCCTGCATCATAGGATAAGGAATTGGCTAAATTGAAAGGATCAAGTGGTTGGACCATGCAAGATGGAGAAGAAAAAGGAAGGTTTTAGATGGATATATCCTTTGATGCAGGTGGTACAAGTCCTGCATCATAGGATAAGGAATAGGCTAATTTGGAAGGATCAAGTGGTTGGACCATGGAAGAGGGAGAAAAAAAGGAAGGTTTTAGATGGATATATCCTTTGATACAGGTGGTACAAGTCCTGCATTATAGGATAAGGAATGGGCTAAATTGAAAGGATCAAGTGGTTGGACCATGGAAGATGGAGAAGAAAAAAGGAAGGTTTTTAGATCGACATATCCTTTGATGCAGGTGGTACAAGTCCTGCATCATAGGATAAGGAATGGGCTAAATTGAAATGATCAAGTGGTTGAACCATGGAAGATGGAGAAGAAAAAGGAAAGTTTTTAGATGGACATATCCTTTGATGCAATTTCTTTCACATCTAAATGTTCTTAACTTCTATTTTAGAAATAATGATACTTTAGATACTAAGATCTATAGATTAGGCTGATGCTTCAAAATCGTCAAACAAAATGTATTCTTCATATTATCCCCTGTAATATAAATTCAAGTTGTAAACATAAGAATTTCAATGAATTGTTTCCAGAAAATTTCCCGAAATTTTCAATTCTCGATTCCGATTCCCGAGTACTCGACCCATCACTAATATATACAGTATATATATATATATATATATATATATATATATATATATATATATATATATATATATATATATATATATATATATTTATATATTTACACACACACACACACACACACACACACACACATATATATATATATATATATATATATATATATATATATATATATATATATATATATACCTTACGTGTGTATTATGATACCTGTCAATTTCCTTTTCTAGACTTTCCATTGTGTCCAGGCAACCATTTCAATCTAAATATAAGTATGCAATAAAATATACATAGTACTTACATGTACACATCACAAGGACACGAACAGCCTTAAGCAATAAAAGATTAAATCAACAAAATTTTACGGATAACTCAAACTAAGAAAAGATGAACTGAACTTTCATCAATGGTTTCAAAAATTGATATTATTTTGAAATTTTCCAAATCCTCGGTCTAGGTATTACAGGATGCTATCATCTTATGGGTTATTGTGGCCTGATTGGTAACGTCTCGGTCTGGGGTTTGCCAGACGGGGGTTCGAGCCCCGCTCAGACTCGTTAGTACCATTAGTGTCTGCAACCTTACCATACTTGTGAGCTAAGGTTGGGGGTTTGGGGGAGCCTATAAGTCTATCTGCTGAGTCATCAGCAGCCTCTGTCTGCCCCTTCCTGGTACTAGCTTGGGTGGAGAGGAGGCTTGGGTGCTGATCATATAATATATGATCAGTCTCTAGGGCATTGTCCTGCTCGATAGGGCAATGTCACTGTCCCTTGCCTCTGCCATTCATGAGCAACCTTTAAACCTTTTTAAAGTCTTTAAAATCCACGGTCTAGGGATCTACTTAAACTGTGGTAGACACCTCAAAGAGCTGCCCATGTAGGTTGCACTGCAGGTACAGTTGGCTTCATTAATTCCGGTACACCACGATGATAGGTAGTAGGTTGGCTAGGGCACTAATCACCCGTTGAGATGCTATAACTAGAGAGTTATTGTCTCTTTTGACTGGCCAGGCAGTACTACAATGGATACATATCTCTGGTTACGGTTAATTTTTTCTTTGCCTACACATAAAACGAATGGTCTGGAATATTCTTTCCACACTTTCCCCTGTCCTCACACACTCGACAACACTGAGATTACCAAACAATTCTTCTTCACTCAAGGGTTTAACTACTGCAATGTACTTGTTCAATGGCTACTTTCCTTTTTGTAAGGGTAGAAGAGAGACTTTAGCTATGGCAAACATCCCTTTTGGGAGAAGAACATTCCAAAATCATACTATTGTTCTCTAGCCTATGGTAGTGCCATAGCCTCTCTACTATGGTCTTCCACTGTCTAGGGGTAGAGTTCTCTTGCTTGGGAGCACACTCAGGCACAATTTTCCCAGTTATTTCTCTTCCTCTTGTTTTTTAAAGTTTTTATAGTTTATACATAGAAAATCTATTTTAAGGTTGTTACTGTTCTTGAACTATTTCGTATTGTTCATTTCTTCTCTTGTTTTTTTTATTTATTTTCTTTATTTCCTTTCCTCACAGGGCTATGTTTCCTTGTTGGAGCCCTTAGGCTTTTAGCATCATGCTTTTCCAACTAGGGTTGTAGCTTATCTAATAATAATAATAATAATAATAATAATAATAATAATAATAATAATAATAATAATAATAATAATCTAAGGAGATGTCTGAAAGCTGTATATTATTATTATTATTATTATTATTATTATTATTATTATTATTATTATTATTATTATTATTATTATTATTATTTCTTTAGTTAACACCGTCTTTCGGGTGGAAAGGAGGCGAAGGGAAAATTCTCTTTTCCATTACGTATGTATGTATGTATGTATGTATGTATGTGTGTATGTCCATAAACGTACAATACTGGTCATTAATTAATCCTTAACACACACACACACACACACACACACACACACACACACAACTGTCGTTGGAGTCGGTGATTTCAAAAATGGCTGCAGGGAGCTGAAAAGTCTTCAGAGTCCTCTGAAGAATCATCTTCACTTTTTTTTAAAATCAATGCTGATACAAACCTCAAGATCGGTATATAAGATTATGGCTAATCAGTTGAAGCAATTGTTTGGTGTGTGGATGAATATGTTTGGAGAATTTGCTCAAGGAACATACAACTTGCCTCAAAATGCAGCTTCTGTTATCCAAGAACGGAATGCTGCATGCGAGTTAATGACGTTAAATCTTCAGGGACAGCTGCGAACTCTACAGGATTCCCTGGTCTTTAAATGGTTTTCGTGGCTTCTACCAGAGGCGCCGTGTTTTGAAGACTGCCGGGCAGTCGCCTCACAGGAAGGATTCTTTGGTAGGTGGCTGCAGCGCTGTCCTTGGATCGGGGGCTTTTGGAAAGCCCGTGAGGAACTACGTGGGTGTGAACTTGCTTTGCGGCAAATGGAAGCAGAAGCTACGAGATTCAACGACCAGTTGAGAACAAGATGGTTCGTTGGCAAACTGCTCCGCGAATTCAACGTTGGAGGAGTGGAAGAAATACTTTCTCGTGGAAACAAAAACATTTATTACTTCGCTTTGGCTGCTGCTGGCGCCATATTCGGTGGAATTATGTTGGCTACGAGAAGGATGACTAAAGAAGGCGAAGGCGTTCCAGAACTGAAGACAGAGGAAGTGTCGCAAGAAAAACTGATAGCTCAGAAAGAGACTGAGATTCAAAAGCTGAAAATTGACGGAGCCGAAAAAGATCTCAAGATGAAGGAACAAGAGAAGGAACAAGAAACTATTAGAAAAGAAAAGGAAGATATTATTAAGACATTGAATGAAAAAATAAAACAACTAGAAAATGATTGCGTCCAAAAAGACCTCAAGATGAAGGAACAGGAGAAGGAACTGGAAACTATTAGAAAAGAAAAGGAAGATATTAAGAAGATATTGAATGAAAAAATAAAACAACTAGAAAATGATTGCGTCCAAAAAGATCTCAAGATGAAGGAACAGGAGAAGGAACAAGAAACTATTAGAAAAGAAAAGGAAGATACATACATACATATACCAAAGGCACTTCCCCCAATTTTGGGGGGTAGCCGACAACAACAAGAAACAAAACAAAAATGGGACCTCTACTCTCTACGTTCCTCCAGCCTAACCAGGGACTCAGCCGAGTTCAGCTGGTACTGCTAGGGTGCCACAGCCCAACCTCCCACATTTCCACCACAGATGAAGCTTCATACTGCTGAGTCCCCTACTGCTGCTACCTCCGCGGTCATCTAAGGCACCGGAGGAAGCAGCAGGGCCTACCGGAACTGCGTCACAATCGCTCGCCATTCATTCCTATTTCTAGCACGCTCTCTTGCCTCTCTCACATCTATCCTCCTATCACCCAGAGCTTTCTTCACACCATCCATCCACCCAAACCTTGGCCTTCCTCTTGTACTTCTCCCATCAACTCTTGCATTCATCACCTTCTTTAGCAGACAGCCATTTTCCATTCTCTCAACATGGCCAAACCACCTCAACACATTCATATCCACTCTAGCCGCTAACTCATTTCTTACACCCGTTCTCACTCTCACCACTTCGTTCCTAACCCTATCTACTCGAGATACACCAGCCATACTCCTCAGACACTTCATCTCAAACACATTCAATTTCTGTCTCTCCATCACTTTCATTCCCCACAACTCCGATCCATACATCACAGTTGGTACAATCACTTTCTCATATAGAACTCTCTTTACATTCATGCCCAATCCTCTATTTTTTACTACTCCCTTAACTGCCCCCAACACTTTGCAACCTTCATTCACTCTCTGACGTACATCTGCTTCCACTCCACCATTTGCTGCAACAACAGACCCCAAGTACTTAAACTGATCCACCTCCTCAAGTAACTCTCCATTCAACATGACATTCAACCTTGCACCACCTTCCCTTCTCGTACATCTCATAACCTTACTCTTACCCACATTAACTCTCAACTTCCTTCTCTCACACACCCTTCCAAATTCTGTCACTAGTCGGTCAAGCTTCTCTTCTGTGTCTGCTACCAGTACAGTATCATCCGCAAACAACAACTGATTTACCTCCCATTCATGATCATTCTCGCCTAACAGTTTTAATCCTCGTCCAAGCACTCTAGCATTCACCTCTCTCACCACTCCATCAACATACAAGTTAAACAACCAGGGCGACATCACACATCCCTGTCTCAGCCCCACTCTCACCGGAAACCAATCGCTCACCTCCTTTCCTATTCTAACACATGCTTTACTACCTGTGTAGAAACTTTTCACTGCTTGCAACAACCTTCCGCCAACTCCATATAACCTCATCACATTCCACATTGCTTCCCTATCAACTCTATCATATGCTTTCTCCAGATCCATAAACGCAACATACACCTCCTTACCTTTTGCTAAATATTTCTCGCATATCTGCCTAACTGTAAAAATCTGATTCATACAACCCCTACCTCTTCTAAAACCACCCTGTACTTCCAAGATTGCATTCTCTGTTTTATCCTTAATCCTATTAATCAGTATTCTACCATACACTTTTCCAACTACACTCAACAAACTAATACCTCTTGAATTACAACACTCATGCACATCTCCCTTACCCTTATATAGTGGTACAATACATGCACAGACCCAATCTACTGGTACCATTGACAACACAAAACACACATTAAACAATCTCACCAACCATTCAAGTACAGTCACACCCCCTTCCTTCAACATCTCAGCTTTCACACCATCCATACCCGATGCTTTTCCTACTCTCGTTTCATCTAGTGCTCTCCTCACTTCCTCTATTGTAATCTCTCTCTCATTCTCATCTCCCATCACTGGCACCTCAACACCTGGAACCGCAATTATATCTGCCTCCCTATCATCCTCAACATTCAGCAAACTTTCAAAAATATTCCGCCCACCTTTTCCTTGCCTCCTCTCCTTTTAACAACCTTCCATTTCCATCTTTCACTGTCTCTTCAATTCTTGCGCCGGCCTTCCTTACTCTCTTCACTTCTTTCCAAAACTTCTTCTTATTCTCTTCATATGACTGACCCAGTCCCTGACCCCACCTCAGGTCAGCTGCCCTCTTTGCCTCACGTACCTTGCGCTTTACTTCCACCTTTTGCTCTCTATATTTTTCATACTTCTCTATACTATTACTCTGCAGCCATTCTTCAAAAGCCCTCTTTTTCTCTTCCACTTTTACCTTCACTCCTTCATTCCACCATTCACTGCCCTTCCTCATGCTGCCTCCAACAACCTTCTTGCCACATACATCACTTGCAATCCCAACAAAATTTTCTTTTGCTAACTTCCACTCCTCCTCTAAATTACCAGTTTCTCTTACTCTCACCTCGTCATATGCCATTTTCAACCTTTCCTGATATTTACTTTTTACCCCCGGTTTTATTAGCTCTTCAACCCTCACTAGCTCCCTTTTACATCCACCTACTCTATTCCCCCACTCTTTTGCTACAACTAATTTTCCTTCCACCAAAAAATGATCAGACATACCGTTAGCCATACCCCTAAACACGTGCACGTCTTTCAATCTTCCAAACATTCTTTTAGTTATCAACACATAATCCATTAATGCCCTTTCTACTACTCTTCCATTTGCCACTCTTACCCATGTATACTTATTTTTATCTTTCTTTTTAAAAAAGCTAGCACTTATTACCATCTCTTGTTCAACACACATATCTACCAGTCTCTCACCACTCTCATTTTCACCTGGTACGCCATATTTCCCAATGACACCTTCTACCTCTCCAGCACCCACTCTAGCATTTAAGTCACCCATAACAACTACATAATTCCTTCTACCCAGTCCTTCTACACACCTAGTTAATTCATTCCAGAACTCATTCCGCTCTTCTTCACTTTTCTCACTACCTGGCCCATACGCACTGACAAACGCCCAACATTCCCTACCCAACCTAACCCTTACCCACATTAACCTAGATGATATCTCCTTCCATTCCACTACTTTACCTGTCATCCATTCACTCAACAATAAAGCCACACCCTCTCTCGCTCTTCCCCTTTCAATCCCAGACACTCTACCAGACATTTCACCAAACATCACTTCACCCTTTCCTTTCATCTTTGTCTCACACAAGGCCAATACATCCATCCTTCTACTTCTAAACATACTTCCAATCTCACATCTTTTACTCTCTATCGTACTACATCCACGCACATTCAAACACCCCAAAACTAGAGTGCGGGGAGCAGTCACTCTCCCCCCAGCTCCATCTCTTTGTTGCTGTCTCACAGGATACTTTTACAGGAGAGGGGGTTCCCAGCCCCCTCGTCCCGTCCCTTTTAGTCGCCTCTTACGACACGCAGGGATAACGTTGGCGCTATTCTAATTGTTTTATGCCCCCGCGGCCACAGGAAGATAATAAGAAGATAATGAATGAAAAAATAAAACAACTAGAAAAGGATTGCGTCCAAAAAGATCTCAAGATGAAGGAACAGGAGAAGGAACTGGAAACTATTAGAAAAGAAAAGGAAGCTATTAAGAAGACATTGAATGAAAAAATAAAACAACTAGAAAATGATTGCGTCCAAAAAGATCTCCAGATGAAGAAACAGTTAAAGTTGCTGAAAAATCTAAAAACTGAAAAGGAAATAATCAATAAAGTACAAAATGAAAAAAGTGAATTGCAAAATGAGTGCATCGAAAAAGAAAAGTTACTTGAAATTCTAAAAATTGAAAATGAAGCCCTGAAGAAAGTTCAGAATCAGAAAACTGAACAACTAAAACAATTGGTAAATGAAGTGGTTGAATTGAAGAGAGAAAAAGACGAGCAAGAAAGGCTGAAAGCTAAAATGGCATCTGATTATCAAAATCTCGAAAAGGCGTACAATGACAAAGATCTTCAAATGAAAGAACTGAAAAAGTTACTGGAAAATATTAAAACAGAAAATAATGGACTGAAAAATTTGCGAAAGGATCCAGTAAATGAATTGAGAAATGAAGAAGAGGAACTAAAGGCAGAAAAAGAAAAATTGGAGTCAGAATATGAAAATCTGAAGAAAGAGTGCGCCAAAAAAGATGATCAGTTGAAACGACAGGAAAGGTTACTGGAAATTCTTAAAACTGGGAATAAGGGACCGAAGAAATTCCAAAAGGATCATATAATTATATGGAAAAATAAGGTAGATGAATTGAATGCAGAGAAAGAGGAGCAAGAAAAGCTGAATGTAAAGATGGCGTCGGATTACCAAAATCTCTTAAAAGAATGCGCCAAGAAAGATCTTGAGATGAAGAAACAGGAAAGGTTACTTGAGATTCTTAAAACTGAAAATGAGGCCACTCAAGCACAAAAGGAACAATTGAGGAACGAGGTAAACAAACTGAAGGCCGAGAAACAGGCGAAAGAAAACATGAAGGCTGAGAAGACTTCTGATCAAGAAAAGGAAAAGGAGTCCGTCAAGAGAGACTTCAAGGGGAACGAACAGCAGAAGAATGAAGAAATTAAGAACGAGTGTAAGAAGGAAACGGAAAATAAGAAGGAAGATCAGCGGGGAAAGTTATTAAAGGATGGATTATTGGCTCATAGAAATAAAAGGTTCGATGAGGCCATGACCATTTTCACAGATGCCTTGGCAATAGATTCGGACAACAAAGAACAAACCGCTCTTCTGCACATCATTCGGGCTGAGGCGAACGCAGCCTCCGGAAACCCTCAGGACATGGATATCGTATTGGACTGTTGCCAAGCCGTCGATAAAGGTCTTCAAGGATGCCGAGCCTACATGCTTCGAGGGAAGCACCTTCTCAAACTTGGCCTTTTCGACGCTGCCATGAATGACTTCGAAACTTCGAGGAAAGTTGGGAGCTCTAATGAATGTTTGAAATTCATAGAAGATACTAAGGCACTAAAGAAGAAATGGGAGAGCCAAAGCCATTATGAGGTTTTGGGTGTGGGTCAGACGGCCACCAGGGCAGACGTTTTAAAAGCCTTCAAAGGCTTGTCCATGAAGTTACATCCGGACAGACACCGGGATAAGCCCGAATTCCTACAGGGGGCATTCGAGGAGAAGTTCAAAAGAGTGGTTAATGCTAAAATTGTTCTGACGGATGATCAAAGCAGAAGGGCATACGATGCAGAGCTTCTACAACAACGCCCAAGACAACAGCCAGGACAGTGGGACCAACGTCGGCAGAACTTCCATCGCCCAGGACAACAGCCAGGACAGTGGGACCAACGTTGGCAGAACTTCCAACGCCCAGGACAACAGCCAGGACAGTGGGACCAACGTCGGCAGAACTTCCATTTCGAACCAAGAGGGGACCAACGTCAGTACTACTACTATTATGCACCAACAGGGGGACAATCTCACCAGTGGAATCATGGAAGATCGTTTGGGAATTTGTTTGAAATGTTTGAAGAACTGTTCAGGAATATGTAAATGAAAAGTCCTTCCTGAACGATAAAAAAAAAAAAATATAAAACAATTAAAACCCAAAAATATATATAAAAAAAGAACCTCAGGAAAAAAACTAAAAAATCATTAGAAAAAATAAATATAGTGGAATATATTCTTAGAATAAGTTTCAATTGAAGTTTGAGGAAAGTAATAGTTTTAGTTTACATTTGTAAGTACATAATTTTTCATATGTAAGACCCACTGGAAGGATAAAGTCAAGGGACTTTGGAAAAGAAGAGAGATAACGTAACATTTTTTTGAGGAGGAAATATCCTTTGATGCAGATGGTAAAAGCTCTACATCATCGGGTAATGGATGGACTAAGCTGGAAGGATCAAGTTGATGGACTATGACGGATGGAGAGAAAAGGAACTTTTTTGAGGAGGAATATCCTTTGATGCAGATGGAACAAGCTCTACATCATCGGTTAATGGATAGACTGAATTGGAAGGATCAAGTTGATGGACTATGACGGATGGAGAGAAAAGGACTATTTTTTAGGAGAAAATATCCAGCAAGTGCTTAAGGGATGCTTGGCTCCACTACCAGGCTTGATGGACGTGGAATACCTAAGAGGACTTCCTCTGCATAGGGAAAAACCTTGTCTTTTTCTAGTATGCTATGTTCCCTGGTGGGGTCGTACAAGGGCTTCGTCATGTGAACAAATGGTCAGATATCTAGATCTATTCTTTCGGATACTATCCTTCGGGTGGTTCTGGGGGAATAACCTAGAAGACTGGCTCTGCAGAGGGGAGGAGGCAAGGTTCTTCTAGTATGTGGTCAGGTCTTTATAGGGGAACCAAAGAAATCAGGTTGGGGAAAAAGCTTAATCCTTTGAGGAGAAGGTGAAGGTGAAGAGCAAAAAACATAAAATCCCCCATAAATATAAAAAGCTAAAAAATCCTCCGAAAATATAAAAACTATAAAATCCAGAAAAAAATATGAAAACAATAAAAAAAAAACGGCAGCTACATGAGGAGAAGGAGAAGCAGGAAGAGAAAAAGCAGCAAGAGCAGCAGCAACAAAAAATTGAAAAAGAAAATAAAATTACGAAAGCCCAAAAAATGATATAAACTAAAAAACCCTACAAAATAATAAAAACTAAAAACTAAAAAAAAGAGAGCAGCAGCATAGAAAAAAACCGAAAAAGAGGCAGCAGCAGCAGAAACAGCAGCAGCAGCAAGAGGAGGAGGACATTGAGGAGAAGTGGATGCAGCAGCAGAAAAAAAAGAGAGGCAGCAGCAAGAGGAGAAGGAGAAGGAGGAGAAGTGGCTGAGGCAGCAGCAAGATGAGAAAAAAAAAATCCCCCCCCAAAAAAAGAGGCAGCAGCAGCAGTAAGAGGAGAAGGGGAAAAGTGGCTGAGGCAACAGCAACATGGAAAAAAAAATAAAATTAAATGAAATAAAAAGAGAGACAGCAGCAGCAGCAAGAGTAGAAGGAGAAGGAGGAGAAGTGGCTGAGGCAAAAAAAAAAAAAAAAAAAAAAAAAAAAAAAAAAAAGAGGCCGCAGCAGCAGCAAGAAGAGAAGAAGGAGGAGAAGTGGCTGAGGCAACAGCAACATAAATAAAGAAAAACAAAAAATTGAAAACAAAAAAATCCAAAAAAAAATAGGCAGCAGTGGCAGCAGCAGTAGCAGCAGCAGCAAGAGGAGAAGGAGAAGAAGGAGAAGTGGCAGCAGCAACATTAAAAAATGAAAAAAAAAAAAACAATTAAAAACAAAGAAAATAAAAAGAGCAGAAGGAAAAGGAAAAGTGGCTGAGGAAGCAGCAAAAACAAAAAATAAATATAAAAGAAAATTAAAGAAAATTAAACAACATAAAAATAAAAAAAAGAATGAGGCAGCAGCAGCAGCAAAAGGAGAAAGAGGAGGAGGAGAAGTGGCTGAGGCAGCAGCTGAAAAAAAAAATTAGAACCTAGAAAATGAAAAAAAAAAAAAAATAAAATAAAAAACAGGCAGCAGCAGCAGCAAGAGGAGAAGGAATGGGCTAAATTGAAATGATCAAGTGGTTGGACATGGAAGATGGAGAGAAAAAAAGGAAGGTTTTAGATGGATATATCCTTTGATGCAGGTGGTACAAGCCCTGCATCATAGGATAAGGAATGGGCTAAATTGAAAGGATCAAGTGGTTGGACATGGAAAATGGAGAAAAAAAGGAAGGTTTTAGATGGATATATCATTTGATGCAGGTGGTACAAGCCCTGCATCATAGGATAAGGAATGGGCTACATTGAAAGGATCAAGTGGTTGGACATGGAAGATGGAGAAAAAAAAGGGTTTTTAGATGGATATATCCTTTGATGCAGGTGGTAAAAGTCCAGCATCATATGATAAGGAATGGAGTAAATTGAAAGGATCAAGTGGTTGGACCATGGAAGATGAAGAAAAAAAAAAGGAACGTTTTTAGATGGACATATCCTTTGATGCAGGTGGTACAAGTCCTGCATCATAGGATAAGGAATGGGGTAAATTGAAAGGATCAAGTGGTTGGACCATGGAAGATGGAGAAAAAAAGGAAGGTTTTAGATAGATATATCCTTTGATGCTGGTGGTACAAGTCCTGCATAATAGGATAAGGAATGAGCTAAATTGAAAGGATCAAGTGGTAGTACCATGCAAGATGGAGAAAAAAGGAAGGTTTTTAGATGGATATATCCTTTGATGCAGGTGGTACAAGTCCTGCATCATAGGATAAGGAATGGGCTAAATTGAAAGGATCAAGTGGTTGGACATGGAAGATGGAGAAAAAAAGTAAGGTTTTAGATGGATATATCCTTTGATGCAGGTGGTACAATCCCTGCATCATAGGATAAGGAATGGGCTATATTGAAAGGATCAAGTGGTTGGACATGGAAGATGGAAAAAAGAAAGAAGGTTTTTAGATGGATATATCCTTTGATGCAGGTGGTAAAAGTCCTGCATCATAGGATAAGGAATGGGGTAAATTGAAAGGATCAAGTCGTTGAACCATGGAATATGGAGAAAAAAAAGGAACGTTTTTAGATGGACATATCCTTTGATGCAGGTGGTAAAAGTCCTGCATTATAGGATAGGGAATGGGGTAAATTGAAAGGATCAAGTGGTTGGACCATGGAAGATGGAGAAAAAAAGGAAGGTTTTAGATAGATATATCCTTTGATGCAGGTGGTACAAGTCCTGCATAATAGGATAAGGAATGAGCTAAATTGAAAGGATCAAGTGGTAGTAACATGCAAGATGGAGAAAAAAGGAAGGTTTTTAGATGGATATATCCTTTGATGTAGGTGGTACAAGTCCTGCATCATAGGATAAGGAATGGACTAAATTGAAAGCATCAAGTGGTTGGAGTTTGGAAGATGGAGAAAAAAAGGAGGTTTTTAGATGGATATATCCTTTGATGTAGGTGGTAAAAGTCCTACATCATAGAATAAGGAATGGACTAAATTAAAAGGATCAAGTGGTTAGACCATGGAAGATGGAGAAAAAAAGGAAGGTTTTTAGATGGACATATCCTTTGATGCAGGTGGTACAAGTCCTGCATCATAGGATAAGGAATGGAGTAAATTGAAAGGATCAAGTGGTTGGACCATGGAATATGGAGAAAAATAAGAAGGTTTTTAGATGGACATATCCTTTGATGCAGGTGGTACAAGCCCTGCATTATAGGATAAAGAATGGAATAAATTAAAAGTATCAAGTGGTTGGACCATGGAAGATGGAGAAAAAAAGGAAGGTTTTAGATGGATATATCCTTTGATGTAGTTGGTAAAAGTTCAGCATCATAGATTAAGGAATAAGCTAAATTGAAAGGATCAAGTAGTTGGACCATGCAAGATGGAGAAAAAAGGAAGGTTTTTAGATGGATAGCCTATATCCTTTGATGCAAGTGGTACAAGTCCTGCATCATAGGATAAGGAATGGGCTAAATTGAAAGGATCAAGTGGTTGGAGTTTGGAAGATGAAGAAAAAAAGGAAGGTTTTTAGATTGATATATCTTTTGAGGCAGTGGGTACAAGTCCTGCATCATAGGATAAGGAATGTGCTAAATTGAAAGGATCAAGTGGTTGGAGTTTGGAAGATGGAGAAAAAAAGGAAGATTTAGATGGACATATCCTCTGATGCAGGTGGTACAAGTCCTGCATCATAGGATAATGAATGGACTAAATTAAAAGGATCAAGTGGTTAGACCACGGAATATAGAGAAAAAAAGGAAGGTTTTAGAAGGATATATCCTTTGATAAAGGTGGTACAAGCCCTGCATCATAGGCTAAGGAATGGAGTAAATTGAAAGGATCAAGTGGTTGGACCATGGAAGATGGAGAAAAATAGGAAGGTTTTTAGATGGACATATCCTTTGATGCAGGTGGTACAAGCCCTGCATTATAGGATAATGAATGGACTAAATTGAAAGGATCAAGTGGTTGGACCATGGAAGATGGAGAAAAAAAGGAATGTTTTAGATGGATATATCCTTTGATGCAGGTGGTACAAGTCCTGCATCATAGGATAAGGAATGGAATAAATTGAAAAGATCAAATGGTTGGACCATGGAAGATGAAAAAAAAAAAGGAAGGTTTTTAGATGGACATATCCTTTGATGCAGGTGGTACAAGCCCTGCATCATAGGATAAGGAATGGAGTAAATTGAAAGGATCAAGTCGTTGGACCATGGAATATGGAGAAAAATAGGAAGGTTTTTAGATGGACATATCCTTTGATGCAGGTGGTACAAGCCCTGCATTATAGGATAAAAATGGACTAAATTAAAAGGATCAAGTGGTTGGACCATGGAAGATGGAAAAAATAGGAAGGTTTTAGATGGATATATCCTTTGATGCAGGTGGTAAAAGTCCTGCATCATAGGATTAAAATTGGCTAAATTGAAAGGATCAAGTGGTTGGAGTTTGGAAGATGGAGAAAAAAAGGAAGGTTTTTAGATGGATATATCTTTTGATGCAGGTGGTACAAGTCCTGCATCATAGGATAAGGAATGGGCTAAATTGAAAGGATCAAGAGGTTGGAGTTTGGAAGATAGAGAATAAAAGGAAGGTTTTTAGATGGATATATCCTTTGATGCAGGTTGTAAAAGTCCTGCATCATAGGATAAGGAATGGGCTAAATTGAAAGGATCAAGTGGTTGGAGTTTGAAGATGGTGAAAAAAGGAGGGTTTTAGATGGATATATCCTTTGATGCAAGTGGTACCATTCAAGCATCATAGGATAAGGAATAAGATAAATTGAAAGGATCAAGTGATTGGACCATGCAAAATGGAAAAAAAGGAAGGTTTTTGGATGGATATATCCTTCGATGCAGGTGGTACAAGTCCTGCATCATAGGATAAGGGATGGGCTAAAATGAAAGGATCAAGTGGTTGGAGTTTGGAAGATGGTGAAAAAAGAAGGGTTTTAGATGGATATATCCTTTGATGCAAGTGGTACCATTCCAGCATCATAGGATAAGGAATAAGATAAATTGAAAGGATCAAGTGATTGGACCATGCAAGATGGAAAAAAAGGTTTTTAGATGGATATATAATTCGATGCAAGTGGTACAAGTCCTGCATCATAAGACAAGGAATGGGCTAAATTGAAAGGATCAAGTGGTTGGAGTTTGGAAGAGGGAAAAAAAGGAAGGTTTTAGATGGATATATCCTTTGATGTAGGTGGTACAAGTCTTGCATCATAGGATAAGGAATGGACTAAATTGAAAGGATCAAGTGGTTGGAGTTTGGAAGATGGAGAAAAAAAGGAAGGTTTTTAGATGGATATATCTTTTGATGCAGGTGGTACAAGTCCTGCATTATATGATAAGGAATGGAGTAAATTGAAAGGATCAAGTGGTTGAAGTTTGGAAGATGGAGAAAAATAGGAAGGTTTTTAGATGGACATATCCTTTGATGCAGATGGTACAAGTCCTGCATTATAGGATAAGGAATGGGCTAAATTGAAAGGATCAAGTGATTGGACCATGGAAGATGGAGAAAAAAGAGGGAAAGTTTTTAGATGGACATATACTTTTATGCAGGTGGTACAAGTCCTGCATCATAGGATAAGGAATGGACTAAATTGAATGGATCAAGTGGTTGGACAATGGAATATGGAGAAAAAGGAAGGTTTTTAGATGGATATATCCTTTGATGCAGGTGGTACAAGTCCTGCATCATAGGATAAGGAATGGGCTAAATTGAAAGGATCAAGTGGTTAGACCATGGAAGATGGAGAGAAAAAAAAAACGTTTTTAGATGGACATATCTTTTGATGCAGGTGGTACAAGTCCTGCATCATAGGATAAGGAATGGAGTAAATTGAAAGGATCAAGTGGTTGGACCATGGAATATAAAGAAAAATAGGAAGGTTTTAGATGGACATATCCTTTGATGCAGGTGGTACAAGTCCTGCATCATAGGATAAGGAATGGAGTAAATTGAAAGGATCAAGTGGTTGGACCAGGGAAGATGGAGAAAAAAAGGAAGGTTTTAGAAGAATATATCCTTTGATGCAGGTGGTACAAGTCCAGCATCATAGGATAAGTAATAAGCTAAATTGAAAGGATCGAGTGGTTGGACCATGCAAGATGGAGAAAAAAGTAAGGTTTTTAGATGGATATATCCTTTGATGCAAGTGGTACAAGTCCTGTATCATAGGATAAGGAATGGGCTAAATTGAAAGGATTAAGTGGTTGGAGTTTGGAAGATGGAGAAAAAAAAGGAGGGTTTTAGATGGATATATCCTTTGATGCTGGTGGTACAAGTCCAGCATCATAGGATAAGGAATAAGCTAAATTGAAAGGATCAAGTGATTGGACCATGCAAGATGGAGAAAAAAGGAAGGTTTTTAGATGGATATATTCTTTGATGCAGATGGTACAAGTCCTGCATTATAGGATAAGGAATGGGCTAAATTGAAAGAATCAAGTGGTTGGACCATAGAAGATTGAGAAAAAAAAGGAAGGTCTTCAGATGGATATATCCTTTGATGCAGTTGGTACAAGTCCTGCATTATAGGATAAGGAATGGGCTAAATTGAAAGAATCAAGTGGTTGGACCATGGAAGATGGAAAAAAAGGAAGGTTTTAAGATGGATATATCTTTTGATGCAGGTGGTACAAGTCCTGCTTTATAGGATAAGGAATGGGCTAAATTGAAAGAATCAAATGGTTGTACCATGGAATATGGAGAAAAAAAGGAACGTTTTTAGATGGACATATCCTTTGATGCAGGTGGTACAAGTCCTGCATCATAGGATAAGGGATGGAGTAAATTGAAAGGATCAAGTGGTTGGACCATGGAATATAGAGAAAAATAGGAAGGTTTTTAGATACACATATCCTTTGATGCAAGTGGTTCAAGCCCTGCATTATAGGATAAAGAATGGAATAGATTAAAAGGATCAAGTGGTTGGACCATGGAAGATGGAGAAAAAAAGGAAGGTTTTAGATGGATATATCCTTTGATGCAGGTGGTACAAGTCCAGCATCATAGGATAAGGAATAAGCTAAATTGAAAGGATCAAGTGGTTGGACCATGCAAAATGGAGAAAAAATGAAGGTTTTTAGATGGATATATCCTTTGATGCAGGTGGTACAAGTCCTGCATCATAGGATAAGGAATGGGCTAAATTGAAAGGATCAAGTGGTTGGAGTTTGGAAGATGGAGAAAAAAAGGAGGGTATTTAGATGGATATATCCTTTGATGCAGGTGGTACAAGTCCTGCATCATAGGATAAGGAATGGGCTAAATTGAAAGGATCAAGTGGTTGGAGTTTGGAAGATGGAGAAAAAAGGAATGTTTTTAGATGGATATATCCTTTGATGCAGGTGGTACAAGTCCTGCATCATAGGATAAGGAATGAGCTAAATTGAAAGGATCAAGTGGTTGGAGTTTCGAAGATGGAGAAAAAAAGGAAGGTTTTTAGATGGATATATCCTTTGATGCAGGTGGTACAAGTCCTGCATCATAGGATAATGAATGGGCTAAAATGAAAGGATCAAGTGGTTGGAGTATGGAAGATGGAGAAAAAAAGGAGGGTTTTAGATGGATATATCCTTTGATGTAGGTGGTACAAGTCCTGCATCATAGGATAAGGAATGGAGTAAATTGAAAGGATCAAGTGGTTGGATCATAGAAGATGAAGAAAAAAAGGAAGGTCTTCAGATGGATATATCTTTTGATGCAGGTGGTACAAGTCCTGCATCATATGATAAGGAATGGAGTAAATTGAAAGGATCAAGTGGTTGGACCATAGAAGATGGAGAATAAAATGAAGGTTTTATATGGATATATCCTTTGATGCAGGTGGTACAAGCGCTGCATCATAGGATAAGGAATGGGCTAAAATGAAAGGATCAAGTGGTTGGAGTATGGAAGATAGAGAAAAAAAGAAGGGTTTTAGATGGATATATCCTTCGATGTAGGTGGTACATATCCTGCATCAGAGGATAAGGAATGGAGTAAATTGAAAAGATCAAGTTGTTGGACCATGGAATATGGAGAAAAATAGGAAGGTTTTTAGATGGATATATCCTTTGATGCAGGTGGTACAAGTCCAGCATCATAGGATAAGGAATAAGCTAAATTGAAAGGATCAAGTGGTTGGACCATGCGAGATGGAGAAAAAAGGAAAGTTTTTAGATGGATATATCCTTTGATGCAGGTGGTACAAGTCCTGCATCATAGGATAAGGAATGGGCTAAAATGAAAGGATCAAGTGGTTGGAGTATGGAAGATGGAGAAAAAAAGGAGGGTTTTAGATGGATATATCCTTTGATGTAGGTGGTACAAGTCCTGCATCATAGGATAAGGAATGGATTAAATTGAAAGGATCGCGTGGTTGGAGTTTGGAAGATGGAAAAAAAAGGAATGTTTTTAAATGGATATATCCTTTGATGCAGGGGGTACAAGTCCTGCATTATAGGATAATGAATGGGCTAAAATGAAAGGATCAAGTGGTTGGAGTATGGAAGATGGAGAAAAAAAGGAGGGTTTTAGATGGATATATCCTTTGATGTAGGTGGTACAAGTCCTGCATCATAGGATAAGGAATGGATTAAATTGAAAGGATCAAGTGGTTGGACCATAGAAGATGGAGAATAAAAGGAAGGTTTTATATGGATATATCCTTTGATGCAGGTGGTACAAGCGCTGCATCATAGGATAAGGAATGGGCTAAAATGAAAGCATCAATTGTTTGGAGTATGGAAGATGGAGAAAAAAAAGAGGGTTTTAGATGGATATATCCTTTGATGTAGGTGGTACATGTCCTGCATCATAGGATAAGGAATGGAGTAAATTGAAAAGATCAAGTGGTTGGACCATGGAATATGTAGAAAAATAGGAAGGTTTTTAGATGGATATATCCTTCGATTCAGATGGTACAAGTCCTGCATCATAGGATAAGGAATGGGCTAAATTGAAAGGATCAAGTGGTTGAAGTTTGGAAGAGGGAAAAAAAGGAAGGTTTTAGATGGATATATCCTTTGATGTAGGTGGTACAAGTCCTGCATCATAGGATAAGGAATGGAGTAAATTGGAAGGATCAAGGGGTTGGAGTTTGGAAGATGGAAAAAAAGGAAGGTTTTATATGGATATATCTTTTGATGCAGGTGGTACAAGTCCTGCATTATAGGATAAGGAATAGGCTAAAATGAAAGAATCAAGTGGTTGGACCATGGAAGATGGAGAAAAAAAGGAAGGTCTTTAGATTGATATATCCTTCGATAAAGGTGGTACTAGCCCTGCATCATAGGATAAGAATGGAGTGAATTGAAAGGATCAAGTAGTTGGACAGTGGAATATGGAGAAAAATGGGAAGGTTTTAAGATGGACATATCCTTTGATGCAGATTGTACAAGCCCTGCATTATAAGATAAAGAATGGACTAAATTAAAAGGATCAAGTGGTTGGACCATGGAAGGAAGGTTTTAGATGGATATATTCTTTGATGCAGATGGTACAAGTCCTGCATTATAGGATAAGGAATGGGCTAAATTGAAAGGATCAAGTGATTGGACCATGGAAGATGGAGAAAAAAGAGGAAATTTTTAGATGAATATATCCTTTTATGCAGGTGGTACAAGTCCTGCATCATAGGATAAGGAATGGACTAAATTGAAAGGATCAAGTGGTTGGAGTTTGGAAGATGGAGAAAAAAGGAAGGCTTTTAAATGGATATATCCTTTGATGCAGGTGGTACAAGTGCTGCATCAAAGGATAAGGAATAAGTTAAATTGAAAGGATAAAGTGGTTGGACCATGGGAGATGGAGATGAAAAAGGAAGGTTTTAGATGGATCTATCATTTGATGCAGATAGTACAATTCCTGCAATATAGGATAAGAAATAGGCTAAATTGGAAGGATCAAGTTGTTGGACGATGGAAAATGGAGAAAAAAGGAAGGTTTTTAGATTGACATATCTGATGCAGGTGGCACAAACCCTGCATCATAGGATAAGGAATGGGCTAAATTGAAAGGATCAAGTGGTTGGACCATGGAAGAGGGAAAAAAAAAGGAAGATTTTAGATGGATATATCCTTTGATGTAGGTGGTACAAGTCCTGCATCATAGGATAAGGAATGAACAAAATTGAAAGGATCAAGTAGTTGGAGATGGAAGATCGACAAAAAAAGGAAGGTTTTTAGATGGATATATCCTCTGATGTAGGTGGTAAAAGTCCTACATCATAGAATAATGAATGGACTAAATTGAAAGGATCAAGTGGTTGGACCATGGAAGATGGAGAAAAAAAGGAACGTTCTTAGATGGACATATTTTTTGATGCAGGTGGTAAAAGTCCTGCATCATAGGATAAGGGATGGGGTAAATTGAAAAGATCAAGTGGTTGGACCATGGAATATAGAGAAAAATAGGAAGGTTTTTATATACACTTATCCTTTGATGCAAGTGGTACAAGCCCTGAATTTTAGGATAAAGAATGGACTAAATTAAAGGGATCAAGTGGTTGGACCATGGAAGATGGAGAAAAAAAGCAAGGTTTTAGATGGATATATCCTTTGATGCAAGTGGTACAAGTCCTGCATCATAGGATAAGGAATAAGCTAAATTGAAAGGATCAAGTGGTTGGACCATGGAAGATGGATAAAAAAGGAATGTTTTTAGATGGATATATCCTTTGATGCAGGTGGTACAAGTCCTGCATCATAGAATACGGAATGAGCTAAATTGAAAGGGTCATGTGGTTGGAGTTTGGAAGATGGAGAAAAAAAGAACGTTTTTAGATGGACATATCCTTTGATGCAGGTAGTAAACGTCCTGCATCATAAGATAAGGGATGGGCTAAAATGAAAGGATCAAGTGGTTAGAGTTTGGAAGATGGAGAAAAAAAAGGAAGGTTTTAGATGGATATATCCTTTGATGCAGGTGGTACAAGTCCTGCATTATAGGATAAGGAATGGACTAAATTGAAAGGATCAAGTGGTTGGACCATGGAAGATGGAGAAAAAAGGAAGGTTTTTAGATGGATATATCCTTTGATGCAAGTGGTACAAGTCCTGCATCATAGGATAAGGAATGAGCTAAATTGAAAGGGTCAAGTGGTTGGAGTTTGGAAGATGTAGAAAAAAAGGAACGTTTTTAGATGGACATATCCTCTGATGCAGATGGTAAAAGTCCTGCATCATAAGATAAGGAATGGGCTAAAATGAAAGGATCAAGTGATTGGAGTTTGGAAGATGGAGAAAAAAAAGGAAGGTTTTTAGATGGATATATCCTTTGATAAAGGTGGTACAAGCCCTGCATCATAGGATAAGGAATAAGCTAAATTAAAAGGATCAAGTGGTTGTACCATGGAAGATGGAGAAAAAAAGGAACGTTTTTAGATGGACATATCCTTTGATGCAGGTGGAACAAGCCCTGCATCATAGGATAAGGAATGGACTAAATTGAAAGGATCAAGTGGTTGGACCATGGAATATGGAGAAGAATAGGAAGGTTTTTGGAATGACATATCCTTTGATGCAGATGGTACAAGCCCTGCATTATAGGATAAAGAATGGAATAAATTAAAAGGATCAAGTGGTTGGACCATGAAAGATGGAGAAAAAAAGGAAGGTTCTAGATGGATATATCCTTTGATGCAGGTGGTACAAGTCCTGCATCATAGGATAAGGAATGGACTAAATTGAAAGGATCAAGTGGTTGGACCATGGAAGATGAAGAAAAAAAGGAACGTTTTTAGATGGACATATCCTTTGATGCAGGTGGTACAAGCCCTGCATCATAGGATAAGGAATGGAGTAAATTGAAAGGATCAAGTGGTTGGACCATGGAATATGGAGAAAAATAGGAAGGTTTTTAGATGGACATATCCTTTGATGCAGGTGGTACAAGCCCTGCATTATAGGATAAAAAATGGACTAAATTAAAAGGATCAAGTGGTTGGACTATGGAAGATGGAGAAAAATAGGAAGGTTTTAGATGGATATATCCTTTGATGCAGGTGGTACAATTCCTGCATCATAGGATAAGGAATGGAGTAAATTGAAAGCATCAAGTGGTTGGACCATAGTAGATGGAGAAAAAAAAGGAAGGTTTTAGATGTATATATCCTTTGATGCAGATGGTACAAGTCCTGCATTATAGGATAAGGAATGGGCTAAATTGAAAGTATCAAGTGATTGGACCATGGAAGATGGGGAAAAAAAGGAACATTTTTAGATGGATATATCCTTTGATGCAGGTGGTACAAGCCCTGCATCATAAAATAAGGAATGGAGTAAATTGAAAGGATCAAGTGGTTGGACCTTGGAAGATGGATAAAAATAGGAAGGTTTTTAGATGGACATATCCTTTTATGCAGGTGGTACAAGTCCTGCATCATAGGATAAAGAAAGGACTAAATTGAAAAGATCAAGTGGTTGGAGTTTGAAAGATGGAGAAAAAAGGAAGGTTTTTATATGGATATATCCTTCGATGTAGGTGGTGAAAGTCCTACATCAAAGGATAAGGAATGGACTAAATTGAAAGGATCAAGTGGTTGGACCATGGAAGATTGAGGAAAAAAAGGAACGTTTTCAGATGGACATATTTTTTTGATGCAGGTGGTACAAGTCCTGCATCATAGGATAAGGGATGGGGTAAATTGAAAGGATCAAGTGGTTGGACCATTGAATAGAGAGAAAAATAGGAAGGTTTTTAGATACACTTATCCTTTGATGCAAGTGGTACAAGCCCTGCATTATAGGATAAAGAATGGAATAAATTAAAAGGATCAAGTGGTTGGACCATGGAAGATGGAGAAAAAAAAGGAAGATTTTTAGATGGATATATCCTTTGATGCAGGTGGAACAAGCCCTGTATCATAGGATAAGGAATGGGCTAAATTGAAAGGATCAAGAGGTTGGACCATGCAAGATGTAGAAAAAAGGAAAGTTTTTAGATGGATATATCCTTTGATGCAGGTGGTACAAGTCCTGCATCATAGGATAAGGAATGGGCTAAATTGAAAGGATCAAGTGCTTGGAGTTTTGAAGATGGAGAAAAAAAAGGAAGGTTTTTATATGGGTATATCCTTTGATGCAGGTGGTACAAGTCCTGCATCATAGGATAAAGGATGGGGTAAATTGAAAGGATCAAGTGGTTGGACCAAGGAATATAGAGAAAAATAGGAAGGTTTTTAGATACACTTATCCTTTGATGCAGGTGGTACAAGTCCTGCATCATAGGATAAGGAATGGGCTAAATTGAAAGGATCAAGTGGTTGGACCATGCAAGATGGATAAAAAAGGAAAGTTTTTATATGGATATATCCTTTGATGCAGGTGGTACAAGTCCTGCATCATAGGATAAGGAATGGGCTAAATTGAAAGGATCAAGTGGTTGGAGTTTGGAAGATTGAGAAAAAAAAGGAAGATTTTTAGATGGATATATCCTTTGATGCAGGTGGTACAAGTCCTGCATCATAGGATAAGGAATGGGCTAAATTGAGAGGATCAAGTGGTTGGACCATGGAAGATGTAGAAAAAAAAGGAAGGTTTTTAGATGGATATATCCTTTGATGCAGGTGGTACAAGTCCTGCATCATAGGATAAGGAATAGGCTAAATTGAAAGGATCAAGTGGTTGGACCATGGAAGATTGAGAAAAAAAAGTAAGATTTTTAGATGGATATATCCTTTGATGCAGGTGGTACAAGTCCTGCATCATAGGATAAGGAATGGGCTAAATTGAGAGGATCAAGTGGTTGGACCATGGAAGATGGAGAAAAAAAAGGAAGGTTTTTAGATGGATATATCCTTTGATGCAGATGGTACAAGTCCTGCATCATAGGATAAGGAATGGGCTAAATTGAGAGGATCAAGTGGTTGGACCATGGAAGATGTAGAAAAAAAGGAAGGTTTTTAGATGGATATATCCTTTGATGCAGGTGGTACAAGTCCTGCATCATAGGATAAGGAATGGGCTAAATTGAGAGGATCAAGTGGTTGGACCATGGAAGATGGAGAGAAAAAAGGAAGGTTTTTAGATGGATATATCCTTTGATGCAGGTGGTACAAGTCCTGCATCATAGGATAAGGAATGGGCTAAATTGAGAGGATCTGGTGGTTGGACCATGGAAGATGGGGAAAAAAAGGAAGATTTTTAGATGGATATATCCTTCAATGCAGGTGGTACAAGTCCTGCACCATAGGATAAGGAATGGGCTAAATTGAGAGGATCAAGTGGTTGGACCATGGAAGATGGAGAAAAAAAGGAAGGTTTTTAGATGGATATATCCTTTGATGCAGGTGGTACAAGTCCTGCATCATAGGATAAGGAATGGGCTAAATTGAGAGGATCAAGTGGTTGGACCATGGAAGATGGAGAAAAAAAAGGAAGGTTTTCAGATGGATATATCCTTTGATGCAGGTGGTACAAGTCCTGCATCATAGGATAAGGAATGGGCTAAATTGAGAGGATCAAGTGGTTGGACCATGGAAGATGGAGAAAAAAAGGAAGATTTTTAGATGGATATATCCTTTGATGCAGGTGGTACAAGTCCTGCATCATAGGATAAGGAATGGGCTAAATTGAGAGGATCAAGTGGTTGGACCATGGAAGATGGAGAAAAAAAGAAGATTTTTAGATGGATATATCCTTTGATGCAGGTGGTACAAGTCCTGCATCATAGGATAAGGAATGGGCTAAATTGAGAGGATCAAGTGGTTGGACCATGGAAGATGGAGGAAAAAAAGGAAGGTTTTTAGATGGATATATCCTTTGATGCAGGTGGTACAAGTCCTGCATCATAGGATAAGGAATGGGCTAAATTGAGAGGATCAAGTGGTTGGACCATGGAAGATGGAGAAAAAAAAGGAAGGTTTTTAGATGGATATATCCTTTGATGCAGGTGGTACAAGTCCTGCATCATAGGATAAGGAATGGGCTAAATTGAGAGGATCAAGTGGTTGGACCATGGAAGATGGAGAAAAAAAGGGAGGTTTTTAGATGGATATATCCTTTGATGCAGGTGGTACAAGTCCTGCATCATAGGATAAGGAATGGGCTAAATTGAAAGGATCAAGTGGTTGGACCATGGAAGATGGAGAAAAAAAAGGAAGGTTTTTAGATGGATATATCCATTGATGCAAGTGGTACAAGTCTGGCATCATAGGATAAGGAATGGGCTAAATTGAAAGGATCAAGTGGTTGGACCATGCAAGATGGATAAAAAAGGAAAGTTTTTAGATGGATATATCCTTTGATGCAGGTGGTACAAGTCCTGCATCATAGGATAAGGAATGGGCTAAATTGAGAGGATCAAGTGGTTGGACCATGGAAGATGGAGAAAAAAAAGGAAGGTTTTTAGATGGATATATCCTTTGATGCAGGTGGTACAAGTCCTGCATCATAGGATAAGGAATGGGCTAAATTGAGAGGATCAAGTGGTTGGACCTTGGAAGATGGAGAAAAAAAAGGAAGGTTTTCAGATGGATATATCCTTTGATGCATGTGGTACAAGTCCTGCATCATAGGATAAGGAATGGGCTAAATTGAAAGGATCAAGTGGTTGGACCATGGAAGATGGAGAAAAAAAAGGAAGGTTTTTAGATGGATATATCCATTGATGCAAGTGGTACAAGTCTGGCATCATAGGATAAGGAATGGACTAAATTGAGAGGATCAAGTGGTTGGAGTTTGGAAGATGAAGAAAAAAAGGAAGGTATTTAGATGGATATATCTTTTGATGCAGGTGGTACAAGTCCTGCATCATAGGATAAGGAATGGGCTAAATTGAAAAGATCAAGTGGTTGGAGTTTGGAAGATGGAGAATAAAAGGAACGTTTTTAGATGGATATATCCTTTGATGCAGATGGTAAAAGTCCTGCATCATAAGATAAGGAATGGGCTAAAATGAAAGGATCAAGTGGTTGGAGTTTGGAAGATGGAGAAAAAAAAGGAAGGTTTTAGATGGATATATCCTTTGATAAAGGTGGTTCAAGCCCTGCATCAATGGATAAGGAATAAGCTAAATTGAAAGGATCAAGTGGTTGGACCATGGAAGATGGAGAAAAAAAGGAACGTTTTTAGATAAACATATCCTTTGATGCAAGTGGTACAAGCCCTGCATCATAGGATAAGGAATAGAGTAAATTGAAAGGATCAAGTGGTTGGACCATGGAATATGGAGAAAAATAGGAAGGTTTTTGGAATGACATATCCTTTGATACAGATGGTACAAGCCCTGCATTATAGGATAAAGAATGGAATAAATTAAAAGGATCAAGTGGTTGGACCATGAAAGATGGAGAAAAAAGGAAGGTTCTAGATGGATATATCCTTTGATGCAGGTGGTACAAGTCCTGCATCATAGGATAAGGAATGGACTAAATTGAAAGGATCAAGTGGTTGGACCATGGAAGATGGGGAAAAAAAGGAACATTTTTAGATGGACATATCCTTTGATGAAGGTGGTACAAGCCTTGAATCATAAAATAAGGAATGGAGTAAATTGAAAGGATCAAGTGGTTGGACCATGGAATATGGATAAAAATAAGAAGGTTTTTAGATTGACATATCCTTTTATGCAGGTGGTACAAGTCCTGCATCATTGGATAAGGAATGGACTAAATTGAAAAGATCAAGTGGTTGGAGTTTGGAAGATGGAGAAAAAAGGAAGGTTTTTAGATGGATATATCCTTTGATGTAGGTGGTGAAAGTCCTACATCATAGGATAAGGAATGGACTAAATTGAAAGGATCAAGTGGTTGGACCATGGAAGATGGAGAAAAAAAGGAATGTTTTTAGATGGACATATTTTTTTGATGCAGGTGGTACAAGTCCTGCATCATAGGATAAGGGATGGGGTAAATTGAAAAGATCAAGTGGTTTGACCATGGAATATAGAGAAAAATAGGAAGGTTTTTAGATACACTTATCCTTTGATGCAAGTGGTACAAGCCCTGCATTATAGGATAAATAATGGAATAAATTAAAAGGATCAAGTGGTTCGACCATGGAAGATGGAGAAAAAAAGTAAGATTTTTAGATGGATATATCCTTTGATGCAGGTGGTACAAGTCCTGCATCATAGGATAAGGAATGGGCTAAATTGAAAGGATCAAGTGGTTGGACCATGCAAGATGGAGAAAAAAGAAAAGTTTTTATATGGATATATCCATTGATGCAGGTGGTACAAGTCCTGCATCATAGGATAAGGAATGGGCTAAATTGAAAGGATCAAGTGGTTGGACCATGGAAGATGGAGAAAAAAAAAGGAAGGTTTTTAGATGGATATATCCATTGATGCAAGTGGTACAAGTCTGGCATCATAGGATAAGGAATGGGCTAAATTGAAAGGATCAATTGGTTGGAGTTTGGAAGATGAAGAAAAAAGGAAGGTTTTTAGATGGATATATCCTTTGATGCAGGTGGTACAAGTCCTGCATAATAGGATAAGCAATGGGCTAAAATGAAAGGATCAAGTGGTTGGAGTTTGGAAGATGGAGAAAAAAAGGAAGGTTTTAGATGGATATATCCTTTGATGAAATTGGTACAAGCCCAGCATCATAGGATAAGGAATAAGCTAAATTTAAAGGATCAAGTGATTGGACCATGGAAGATGGAGAAAAAAAGGAACGTTTTTAGATGGACATATCTTTTGATGCAGGTGGTACAAGCCCTGCATTATAGGATAAAGAATGGACGAAATCCAAAGTATCGAGTGGTTGGACCATGGAAGATAGAGAAAAAAGGAAGGTTCTAGATGGATATATACTTTGATGCGGCTGGTACAAGTCCTGCATCATAGGATAAGGATTGGGCTAAATTGAAAGGATCAAGTGGTTGGACCATGGAAGATGGAGAAAAAAAAAGGAATGTTTTTAGAAGGAAATATCCATTGATGCAGGTGGTACAATTCCTGCATCATAGGATAAGGAATGGGCTAAATTGGAAGGATCAAGTGGTTGGACCATGGAAGATGGAGGGAAAAAGGAAGGTTTTTCGATTACACACACATATATATATATATATATATATATATATATATATATATATATATATATATATATATATATATATATTTGTATATATATATATATATATATATATATATATGTATATATATATATATATATATATATATATATATATATATATATATATATATATATATATATATATTGATGCAGGTTGTACAAGTCCTGTATCATAAGATAAGGAATGGACTAAATTTAAAGGATCAAGTGGTTGGTCCATGGAAGATGGAGGGAAAAAGGAACGTTTTTAGATGGACATATCCTTTGATACAAGGCTACAAGTCCTGCATCATAGGATAAGGAATGGGATAAATTGAAAGGATCAAGTGGTTGGACCATGGAAAATGGAGTAAAAAGATGAAGGTTTTTAGATGGACATATCCTTTGATGCAGGTGGTACAAGTCCTGCATTATAGGATAAGGAATGGGCTAAATTGAAAGAATCAAGTGGTTGGACCATGGAAGATAGAGAAAAAAGAGGAAGGTTTTTAGATGGACATATCCTTTGATGCATGTGGTACAAGTCCTGCATTATAGGATAAGGAATGGGCTAAATTGAAAGAATCAAGTGGTTGGACCATGGAAGATGGAGAAAAAAAAAGGAATGTTTTTAGAAGGAAATATCCATTGATGCAGGTGGTACAATTCCTGCATCATAGGATAAGGAATGGGCTAAATTGGAAGGATCAAGTGGTTGGACCATGGAAGATGGAGTAAAAAGATGAAGGTTTTTAGATGGACATATCCTTTGATGCATGAGGTACAAGTCCTGCATTATAGGATAAGAAATGGGCTAAATTGAAAGAATCAAGTGGTTGGACCATGGAAGATGGAGAAAAAAAAGGAATGTTTTTAGATGGAAATATCCATTGATGCAGGTGGTACAAGTCCTGCATCATAGGATAAGGAATGGGCTAAATTGGAAGGATCAAGTGGTTGGACCATGGAAAATGGAGTAAAAAGATGAAGGTTTTTAGATGGACATATCCTTTGATGCATGTGGTACAAGTCCTGCATTATAGGATAAGGAATGGGCTAAATTGAAAGAATCATGTGTTTGGACCATGGAAGATAGAGAAAAAAGAGGAAGGTTTTTAGATGGACATATCCTTTTATGCAGGTGGTATAAGTCCTGCATCATAGGATAAGGAATGGGCTAAATTAAAAAAATCAAGTGGTTGGACCATGGAAGATGGAGAAAAAAGAAGAAAGTTTCTAGATGGACGTATCCAAATATGCAGGTGGTACAAGTCCTACATCATAGGATAAGGAATGGGCTAAATTTCAAGAATTAAGTGGTTGGACCATGGTAGATGGAAAAAAAGAGGAAAGTTTTTAGATGGACATATCCTTTTATGCAGGTGGTACAAGTCCTACATCATAAGATAAGGAATGGGCTAAATTGAAAATGATCAAGTGGTTGGACCATGGAAGATGGAGGAAAAAAAAAGTTTTTAGATGTACATATCCTTTGATGCAGGGGGTAGAAGTCCTGCATCATAGGATAAGGAATGGGCTTAATTGGAAGGATCAAGTGGTTGGAGTTTGGAAGATGTGGAAAAAAGGAAGGTTTTTAGATGGATATATCCTTTGATGTAGGTGGTAAAAGTCCTGCATCATAGGATAAGGAAAGGACTAAATTGAAAGGATCAAATGGTTGGAGTTTGGAAGATGAAGAAAAAAAGGAAGGTTTTTAGATGGATATATCCTTTGATGCAAGTGGTAAAAGTCCTTTATCATAGGATAAGGAATGGACTAAATTGAAAGGATCAAGTGGTTGGAGTTTGGAAGATGGAGAAAAAAAGGAAGGTTTTTAGATGGATATATCCTTTGATGTAGGAGGTAAAAGTTCTACATCATAAAATAAGAAATGGACTAAATTGAAAGGATCAAGTTGTTGGACCATTGGAGATGGAGAAAAAAAGGAACATTTTTAGATGGACATATCCTTTGATGCAGGTGGTACAAGTCCTGCATCATAGGATAAGGAATGAAGTAAATTGAAAGGATCAAGTGGTTGAACCATGGAATATGGAGAAAAATAGGAGGATTTTTAGATGGACATATCCTTTGATGCAGGTGGTACAAGAACTGCATTACAGGATAAAGAATGGAAAAAATTGAAAGGATCAAGTGGTTGAACCATGGAAGATGGAGAAAAAAGGAAGGTTTTAGATGGATATATCCTTTGATGCAGGTGGTAAAAGTCCAGCATCATATGATAAGGAATAAGCTAAATTGAAAGGATCAAGTGGTTGGACCATGTAAGATGGAGAAAAAAGTAAGGTTTTTAGATGGATATATCTTTTGCTGCAAGTGGTACAAGTCCTGCATCATAGGATGAGGAATGGGCTAAATTGAAAGGATCAAGTGGTTGGAGTTTGGAAGATGAAGAAAAAAAAGAAGGTTTTTAGATGGATATATCTTTTGATGCAGGGTATACAAGTCCTACATCATAGGATAAGGAATGGGCTAAATTGAAAGGATCAATTGGTTGGAGTTTGGAAGAGGGGAAAAATAGGAAGATTTTTAGATGGACATATCCTTTGATGCAGGTGGTACAAGAACTGCATTACAGGATAAAGAATGGAGTAAATTGAAAGGATCAAGTGGTTGGACCAAGGAATATGGAGAAACATAGGAAGGTTTTTAGATGGATATATCCTTTGATGCAGGTGGTACAAGCCCTGCATTATAGGATAAAGAATGGACTAAATTGAAAGGATCAAGTTGTTGGACCATGGGAGATGGAGAAAAAAAGGAACATTTTTAGATGGACATATCCTTTGATGCAGGTGGTACAAGTCCTGCATCATAGGATAAGGAATGGACTAAATTGAATCAAGTGGTTGGACCATGGAAGATGGAGAAAAAAGGAACGTTTTTAAATGGACATATCCTTTGATGCAGGTGGTACAAGCCCTGCATTAGAGGATAAAGAATGGACTAAATTAAAAGGATCAAGTGGTTGGACCATGGAAGATGGAAAAAAAGGAGGTTTTAGATGGATATATCCTTTGATGCAGGTGGTACAAGTCCTGCATCATAGGATAAGGAATAAACTAAATTGAAAAGATCAAGTGGTTGGACCATGGAAGATGGAGGGAAAAAGGAAGATTTTAGATGGACATATCCTTTGATGCACATGGTACAAGTCCTGCATTATAGGATAAGGAATAGGCTAAATAGAGAGGATCAAGTGGTTGGACCATGGAAGATGGAGAAAAAAAGGAAGATTTTAGATGGACATATCCTTTGATGCAGGTGGTACAAGTCCTGCATTATAGGATAAGGAATAGGCTAAATAGAAAGGATCAAGTGGTTGGACCATGGAATAAGGAGAAAAAAAAATGGAAGGTTTTTAGAACGACATATCCTTTGATGCAGGTGGCACAAGCCCTGCATCATAGGATAAGGAATGGGCTACATAAAAAGGATCAACTGATTGGATCATGGAAGATAGAGAAAAAAGAGGAAAGTTTTTAGATGGACATATCTTTTTATGCAGGTGGCACAAGTCCTGCATCATTGGATAAGGAATGGGCTTTATTTGAAGGATCAAGTGGTTGGACAAAGGAAGATGTAGAAAAAAGGAAGGTTTTTAGATGGACATATCCGATGCAGGTGGCACAAGCCCCGCATCATAGGATAAGGAATGGGCTAAATTGAAAGTATCAAGTGGTTGGACCATGGAAGACGGAGAAAAAAGGAAGGTTTTTCGATTATATATGTATATATATATATATATATATATATATATATATATATATTTATATATATATGTATATATATATATATATATAATATATATATATATATATATATATATATATATATATATACAGTATATATATATATATATATATATATATATATATATACTCTATATATATATATATATATATATATATATATATATATATATATATATATATATATATATTGATGCATGTGGTACAAGTCCTACATCAGAGGATGAGGAATGTGCTAAATTGAAAGGATCAAGTGGTTGGACCATGGAAGATGGAAAAAAAGCAGATTTTTAGATAGATATATATTTTGATGCAGGTGATATAAGTCCTGCATCATAGGATAAAGAATGGGCTAAATTGGATGGATCAAGAGGTTGGATCATGGAAGATGGAGGGAAAAAGGAACGTTTTTAGATGGACATATCCTTTGATACAAGGCTACAAGTCCTGCATCATAGGATAAGGAATGGGCTAAATTGAAAGGATCAAGTGGTTGGACCATGGAAGATGGAGAAAAAAAAAGGATTGTAGATGGACATATCCTTTGAAGCAGGGGGTAGAATTCCTGCATCATAGGATAAGGAATGGCTTAATTGGAAGGATCAAGTGGTTGGACAAAGGAAGATGTAGAAAAAAGGAAGGTTTTTAGATGGACATATCCGATGCAGGTGGTACAAGCCCTGCATCATAGGATAAGGAATGGGCTAAATTGGAAGGATCAAGTGGTTGGACCATGGAAGATGGAGAAAAAAAAAAGGATTTAAGATGGACATATCCTTTGATGCAGGGGGTAGAAGTCCTGCATCATAGGATAATGAATGGCCTTTATTTGAAGGATCAAGTGGTTGGACAAAGGAAGATGTAGAAAAAGGAAGGTTTTTAGATGGACATATCCAATGCAGGTGGCACAAGCCATGCATCATAGGATAAGGAATGGGCTAAATTGGAAGGATCAAGTGGTTGGACCATGGAAGATGGAGAAAAAAAAAGGATTTTAGATGGACATATCCTTTGATGCAGGGGGTAGAAGTCCTGCATCATAGGATAAGGAATGGGCTTTATTTGAAGGATATAGTGGTTGGACAAAGGAAGATGTAGAAAAAAGGAAGGTTTTTAGATGGACATATCCGATGCAGGTGGCACAAGCCCTGCATCATAGGATAAGGATTGGGCTAAATTGAAAGGATCAAGTGGTTGGACCATGGAAGATGTAGAAAAAAAGGAAGGTTTTTCGATTATATATATATATATATATATATATATATATATATATATATATATATATATATTTATATATATATGTATATATATACTGTATATATATACATATATATATATATATATATATATATATATATATATATACATATATATATGCATATATATATATATATATATATATATATATACATATATATATATATATATATAAATATATTGATGCAGGTGGTTCAAGTCCTACATCATAGGATGAGGAATGTGCTAAATTGAAAGGATCAAGTGGTTGGACCATGGAAGATGGAGAAGAAGAAGATTTTTAGATAGATATATATTTTGATGCAGGTTATACAAGTCCTGCATCATAGGATAAAGAATGGGCTAAATTGGAAGGATCAAGTGGTTGGACCATAAAAGATGGAGGGAAAAAGGAACGGTTTTAGATGGACATATCCTTTGATACAAGGCTACAAGTCCTGCATCATAGGATAAGGAATGGGCTAAATTGAAAGGATCAAGTGGTTGGACCACGGAAGATGGAGAAAAAAAAAAGTATTTTAGATGGACATATCCTTTGATACTGGGGGTAGAAGTCCTGCATCATAGGATAAGGAATGTTCTTAATTGGAAGGATCAAGTGGTTGGATAAAGGAAGATACAGAAAAAAGGAAGGTTTTTAGATGGACATATCCGATGCAGGTGGCACAAGCCCTGCATCATAGGATAAGGAATGGGCTAAATTGAAAGGATCAAGTGGTTGGACCATGGAAGATGGAGAAAAAAAAAAGGATTTTAGATGGACATATCCTTTGATGCAGGGGGTACAAGTCCTGCATCATAGGATAAGGAAAGGGCTTAATTGGAAGGATCAAGTGGTTGGACAAAGGAAGATGTAGAAAAAAGGAAGGTTTTTAGATGGTCATATCTGATGCAGGTGGCACAAGCCCTGCGTCATAGGATAAGGAATGGGCTAAATTGAAAGGATCAAGTGGTTGGACCATGGAAGATGGAGGGAAAAAGGAACGTTTTTAGATGGACATATCCTTTGATACAAGGCTACAAGTCCTGCATCATAGGATAAGGAATGGGCTAAATTTAAAGGATCAAGATGTTGGATCATGGAAGATGGAAAAAAAAAAAGGATTTTAGATTGACATATCCTTTGATGCAGGGGGTAGAAGTCCTGCATCATAGGATAAGGAATGGGCTTAATTGGAAGGATCAAGTGGTTGGACAAAGGAAGATGTAGAAAAAAGGAAGGTTTTTGGATGGACATATCCGATGAAGGTGGCACAAGCCCTGCATCATAGGATAAGGAATGGGCTAAAATGAAAGGATCAAGTGGTTGGACCATGGAAGATGGAGGGAAAAAGGAACATTTTTAGATGGACATATCCTTTGATACAAGTGCTACAAGTCCTGCATCATAGGATAAGGAATGGGATAAATTGAAAGGATCAAGTGGTTAGACCATGGAAGATGGAGGGAAAAAGGAATGTTTTTAGATGGACATATCCTTTGATACAAGTGCTACAAGTCCTGCATCATAAGATAAGGAATGGGCTAAATTGAAAGGATCAAGTGGTTGGACCATGGAAGATGGAGGGAAAAAGGAACGTTTTTAGATGGACATATCCTTTGATACAAGTGCTACAAGTCCTGCATCATAAGATAAGGAATGGGCTAAATATAAAGGATCAAGTGGTTAGACCATGGAAGATGGAGGGAAAAAGGAATGTTTTTAGATGGACATATCCTTTGATACAAGTGCTACAAGTCCTGCATCATAGGATAAGGAATGGGCTAAATATAAAGGATCAAGTGGTTGGACCATGGAAGATTGAAAAAAAAACGAAAGTTTTTAGATGGATATATCCTTTGATGCAGGTGGTACAAGTCCTGCATCATAGGATAAGGTATGGGGTAAATTGGAAGGATCAAGTGGTTGGACCATGGAAGATGGAGGATAAAGAGGAAGGTTTTTAGATGGACATATCCTTTGATGCAGGTGGTACAAGTCCTGCATCATAGGATAAGGAATGGGCTTAATTGAAAGGATCAAGAGGTTGGACAAAGGAAGATGTAGAAAAAAAGGAAGGTTTTCAGATGGAGATATCCTTTTATACAGGTGGTACAAGTCCTACATCATAGGATAAGGAATGGACTAAATTGAAAGAATCAAGTGGTTGGAATATGGAAGATGGGGAAAAATAGAGGAAAATTTTTAGATGAACATATCCTTTGACGTAGGTGGCACAAGTCCTGCATCATTGGATAAGGAATAGGCTAAATTGAAAGAGTCAAGTGGTTAGACCATGGAAGATGGAGAAAAAAGAGGAACGTTTTTAGATGGACATATCCTTTTATGCAGATGGTACAAGTCCTACATCATAGGATAAGGAATTGGCTAAATTGAAAGAATCAAGTGGTTGGACCATGGAAAATAGAGAAAAAACAGGAAAGTTTTTAGATGGACATATCCCTTGATGCAGGTGGTACAAGTCCTGCATCATAGGATAAGGAATGGGCTTAATTTAAAGAATCAAGTGAATGGACCATGGAAGATGGAGAAAAAAAGGAAGGTTTTAAGATGGATATATCTTTTGATGCATATGGTACAAGTCCTGCATTATAGGATAAGGAATGGGCTAAATTGAAAGAATCAAATGGTTGTACCATGGAAGATGGAGATAAAAAGAAAGGTTTTTAGATGGACATATGCTTTGATGCATGTGGTACAAGTCCTGCATCATAGGATAAGGGATGGAGTAAATTGAAAGGATCAAGTGGTTGGACCACGGAATATAGAGAAAAATAGGAAGGTTTTTAGATACACATATCCTTTGATGCAAGTGGTACAAGCCCTGCAATGTAGGATAAAGAATGGAATAGATTAAAAGGATCAAGTGGTTGGACCATGGAAGATGGAGAAAAAAAGGAAGGTTTTAGATGGATATATCCTTTGATGCAGGTGGTACAAGTCCTGTATCATAGGATAAGGAATGGGTTAAATTTAAAGGATCAAGTGGTTGGAGTTTGGAAGATGGAGAAAAAAAGGAAGGTATTTAGATGGATATATCCTTTGAAGCAGGTGGTACAAGTCCTGCATCATAGGATAAGGAATGGGCTAAATTGAAAGGATCAAGTGGTTGGACCATGCAAGATGGAGAAAAAATGAAGGTTTTTAGATGGATATATCCTTTGATGCAGGTGGTACAAGTCCTGTATCATAGGATAAGGAATGGGTTAAATTTAAAGGATCAAGTGGTTGGAGTTTGGAAGATGGAGAAAAAAAGGAAGGTATTTAGATGGATATATCCTTTGAAGCAGGTGGTACAAGTCCTGCATCATAGGATAAGGAATGGGCTAAATTGAAAGAATCAAGTGGTTGAAGTTTGGAAGATGGAGAAAAAAAGGAAGGTTTTTAAATGGATATATCCTTTGATGCAGGTGGTACAAGTCCAGCATCATAGGATAAGGAATAAGCTAAATTGAAAGGATCAAGTGGTTGGACCATGCAAGATGGAGAAAAAATGAAGGGTTTTAGATGGATATATCCTTTGATGCAGGTGGTACAAGTCCTGCATCATAGGATAAGTAATGGGCTGAATTGAAAGGATCAAGTGGTTGGAGTTTTGAAGATGGAGAAAAAAAGGAAGGTTTTTAGATGGATATATCCTTTGATGCAGGTGGTACAAGTCCTGCATCATAGGATAAGGAATGGGCTAAATTGAAAGGATCAAGTGGTTGGAGTTTGGAAGATGAAGAAAAAAAGGAAGGTTTTTAAATGGATATATCCTTTGATGCAGGTGGTACAAGTCCTGCATCATAGGATAAGGAATGGGCTAAAATGAAAGGATCAAGTGGTTGGAGTATGGAAGATGGAGAAAAAAAGGAGAGTTTTAGATGGATATATTCTTTGATGTAGGTGGTACATGTCCTGCATCATAGGATAAGGAATGGAGTAAATTGAAAAGATCAAGTGGTTGGACCATGGAATATGGAAAAAAATAGGAAGGTTTTTAGATGGATATATCCTTTGATGCAGGTGGTACAAGTCCAGCATCATAGGATAAGGAATAAGCTAAATTGAAAGGATCAAGTGGTTGGACCATGCGAGATGGAGAAAAAAGGAAGGTTTTTAGATGGATATATCCTTTGATGCAGGTGGTACAAGTCCTGCCTCATAGGATAAGGAATGGGCTAAAATGAAAGGATCAAGTGGTTGGAGTATGGAAGATGGAAAAAAAGGAGGGTTTTTGATGGATATATCCTTTGATGTAGATGGTACAAGTCCTGCATCATAGGATAAGGAATGGAGTAAATTGAAAGGATCAAGTGGTTGGACCATAGAAGATGGAGAATAAAAGGAAGGTTTTATATGGATATATCCTTTGATGCAGGTGGTACAAGCGCTGCATCATAGGATAAGGTATGGGCTAAAATGAAAGGATCAAGTGGTTGGAGTATGGAAGATGGAGAAAAAAAGGAGGGTTTTAGATGAATATATACTTTGATGTAGGTGGTACATGTCCTGCATCATAGGATAATGAATGGAGTAAATTGAAAAGATAAAGTGGTTGGACCATGGAATATGGAGAAAAAAAGGGAGGTTTTTAGATGATGTATCCTTTGATGCAGGTTGTACAAGTCCAGCATCATAGGATAAGGAATAAGCTAAATTGAAAGGATCAAGTGGTTGGACCATGGAAGATGGAGGGAAAAAGGAACGTTTTTAGATGGACATATCCTTTGATACAAGTGCTACAAGTCCTGCATCATAAGATAAGGAATGGGCTAAATTGAAAGCATCAAGTGGTTAGACCATGGAAGATGTAGGGAAAAACGGAATGTTTTTAGATGGACATATCCTTTGATACAAGTGCTACAAGTCCTGCATCATAGGATAAGGAATGGGCTAAATATAAAGGATCAAGTGGTTGGACCATGGAAGATGGAAAAAAAAGGAAAGTTTTTAGATTGATATATCCTTTGATGCAGGTGGTACAAGTCCTGCATCATAGGATAAGGAATGGGGTAAATTGGGAGGATCAAGTGGTTGGACCATGGAAGATGGAGGATAAAGAGGAAGGTTTTTAGATGGACATATCCTTTCATGCAGGTGGTACAAGTCCTGCATCATAAAATAAGGAATGGGCTTAATTGGAAGGATCAAGTGGTTGGCCAAAGGAAGATGTAGAAAAAAGGAAGGTTTTTAGATGGAGATATCCTTTTATGCAGGTGGTACAAGTTCTGCATCATAGGATAAAGAATGGACTAAATTGAAAAAATCAAGTGGTTGGAATATGGAAGATGGGGGAAAATAGAGGAAAATTTTTAGATGAACATATCCTTTGATGTAGGTGGCACAAGTCCTGCATCCTTGGATAAGGAATGGGCTAAATTGAAAGAATCGAGTGGTTGGACCATGGAAGATGGAGAAAAAAGAGGAACGTTTTTAGATGGACATATCCTTTTATGCAGATGGTACAAGTCCTACATCATAGGATAATGAATTGGCTAAATTGAAAGAATCAAGTGGTTGGACCATGGAAGATAGAGAAAAAAGAGGAAAGTTTTTAGATGGACATATCCTTTGATGCAGGTGGTACAAGTCCTGTATCATAGGATAAGAAATGGGCTAAATTTAAAGAATAAAGTGGTTGGACCATGGAAGATGGAGAAAAAAAGGAAGGTTTTAACCCTGGATAGGTACGCTCCTCGGACACCCCTTTAAGGGTATACTCGGACGCGAACGACCCCGACGCCAAAAAAAATTCTTGAAAAATCAGTTTTTGCAGTAACCTCCTTTTTTCTTTTGCCAAAAAAAACTTCAATGAATGCTTAAAACAACTGTAAAGATAAATACTACTCATCTGCAGAAAAACTATTTATTATAAATGTTTTAAAAAATTAAGTAGAAAAAAAAGACCTGACAAAAAAATTCATAAAAAAAAAGTTTATACATATATACACAAATCCTTTTAGGAATTGATTCTTGAATGTTTAGGACACATCTTGATGTATTTTGGATGAAGTCAGACCCATGGAGGTGAAGATCTGAAATGAGAAAAAAAGGGTAACTTTTTTGGGCCAAAAAAATTTGTCCAAATTTCATGAATTTTTTTGGGTACCCAAATGAAATAGGAAGTGGCGAATTTTTTTAGGGAATAAACATATGTTATCCTAAAATAGAAATATGTAAAAAAATCTTCATTATTTTGTAAATTACATTTATATCAGGGGCCATATCTAAAGGTAATTTTTTGAGTACTTAGAAATTTCGTAAAAAAATACATATATTTAATATACAATATGATATTTATGCAGGTAAAAATATACCAAAATATCACAAATTCTATAGGGAACAAGAATATATATAGATAGGGCAGCTTACACTTCGGATATGTCCACAAAATGGCCGCCAACCACACTGACTCAGACTCCCTAATCTGCCACTTGAAATGTAGGAAGGGTATGTCAATTTCAAGGTGTTATTTACTAATCTAATTATTATTGGATATGCATAAAAATTGTATGGTGGGTTGCTGGATAATTGTCGATTATTTTACGACTATAAAATTAAAATTCTGACCCAAAAACATTTTTTTGAAGGGAAATAAAATCGAAAAAAAAAAATGTAAAACAATATAATATTTTAGCTAAAAAAATTTGATGATATTCAATCAAAAGAAAAGTAAACAAAATTTTCCGACAAATAAACATCTAGAGGAATCATTACTCTGTGATAGTTCCTTAGTACGTAGTAATTTTGAAAGAAATGGGAAAAAACGAAAAAATGGCAATCACCGGAAAATCGAACACATACCTATATATACGCCATATCTGGCTAAAAAAAAGATAGGCATGGGTAGCCAGATCATCTAGAAACACTTTCCAACACTATAAAAGTATAAGTTTTGCGACACTACTTGCCAATTCCTTACGGTAACATGACTAAGCAAAAAAATGCAAAACAAATAAAAAGGGGCACTCGCGGAAAAATGGCTAACATTCTAATATACGGCATTTCAGAAAAAAAAAAAATTCAGCCACGTGCTAGGCAAACCATCAAGGCACATTTTCCGACAAATAATCATCCAAATGAATAATTACTCTGTGATAGTTCCTTAGTACGTAGTAATTTTGAAAGAAATGGGAAAAAACGAAAAAATGGCAATCACAGAAAAATCGAACACATACCTATATATACGCCATATCTGGCTAAAAAAAGAAGATAGGCATGGGTAGCCAGATCATCTAGAAACACTTTCCAACACTATAAAATTATAAGTTTTGCGACACTACTTGCCAATTCCTTACGGTAACATGACTAAGCAAAAAAATGCAAAACAAATAAAAAGGGGCAATCGTGGAAAAATGGCCATTCTAATATACGGCATTTCAGAAAAAAAAAATTTCAGCCACGTGCTAGGCAAACCATCAAGGCACATTTTCCGACAAATAAACATATAAATGAAATATTACTCTGTGATAGTTCCTTAGTACGTAGTAATTTTGAAAGAAATGGGAAAAAACGAAAAAATGGCAATCACAGGAAAATCGAACACATACTTATATATACGCCATATCTGGCTAAAAAAAAAAATAGGCATGGGTAGCCAGATCATCTAGAAACACTTTCAAACACTATAAAAATATAAGTTTTGCGACACTACTTGCCAATTCCTTACGGTAACATGACTAAGCAAAAAAATGCAAAACAAATAAAAAGGGGCACTCGCTGAAAAATGCCCAACATTCTAATATACGGCATCTCAGATAAAAAAAAAAGACATGCACGTGTTAGCCCAACCATCAAGGCACACTTTCTAACACAAACATGAAAAAAAATCAATAATATACGGCAATTCCTTACTACGTAGTAAATTTTTACAAATATTGAAAAAAAAACAGAAATTGGCAACCGCAGTTAAATACCCAATATACCAACAACTACGTCGTATCTGACAAAAACAAAATCACGCATGGGTAGCCAGATCATCTAGACACACTTTCCAACACTAAAAAAGCAAAAGTTTTACGATACTATTTCGCAATATCTTACGGAAAAATGACTTGGCAAAAAAATGAAAAAAAAAATGAAAAAGGGACACTCGCGGTAAAATGCCCGACATTCTAATATACGGCATCTCAGATAAAAAAAAAGACATGCACGTGTTAGCCCAACCATCAAGGCACACTTTCTAACACATAAACATGAAAAAAAAATGAATAATATACGGCAATTCCTTACTACGTAATAATTTTTACAAATATTGAAAAAAAACAGAAATTGGTAACCGCAGTTAAATACCCAATATACCAATAACTACGTCGTATCTGACAAAAACAAAGTCATGCATGGGTAGCCAGATCATCTAGACACACTTTCCAACACTAAACAAGCAAAAGTTTTACGACCCTATTTGGCAATATCTTACGGAAAAATGACTTGGCAAAAAAATGAAAAAAAATGAAAAAGGGGCACTCGCGGTAAAATGGTCCTCGTGGTGATGAACGACATTTTAACTAAAAAAATAATCATGCACATGGTAGCCAAACAATCCACCAAGACTTTCCACAACTGATAACCTATACAAGTTGCACCATTCTACGACAATTTCATAATACGTAATAACTTTGATAATTATGCAAACTACCTTAGAAGGGTAAACTCGGTCGCGAACGACCCCGACGCGTCTCAGAAATCGGGGAAGGAGTACAGCTACAGCAATGCACATCTGGACACTACTAGAGCGTGTAGGGGAGACACCTCCTGCAGGTCGATCACCCACAAATTCAGTCACGGGGGTGAGTCACGTGAGAAAAACCTGTTTTTTTTTGACGCTCGGGGTCGCAAACGACCCATCGTACCTATCCAGGGTTAAGATGGATATATCTTTTGATGCAGGTGGTACAAGTCCTGCATTATAGGATAAGGAATGGGCTAAATTGAAAGAATCAAATGGTTGTACCATGGAAGATGGAGAAAAAAAGGAACGTTTTTAGATGGACATATCCTTTGATGCAGGTGGTACAAGTCCTGCATCATAGGATAAGGGATGGAGTAAATTGAAAGGATCAAGTGGTTGGACCATGGAATATAGAGTAAAATAGGAAGGTTTTTAGATACACATATCCTTTGATGCAAGTAGTACAAGCCCTGCATTATAAGATAAAGAATGGAATAGATTAAAAGGATCAAGTGGTTGGACCATGGAAGATGGAGAAAAAAAGGAAGGTTTTAGATGGATATATCCTTTGATGCATGTGGTACAAGTCCAGCATCATAGGATAAGGAATAAGCTAAATTGAAAGGATCAAGTGGTTGGACCATGCAAGATGGAGAAAAAATGAAGGTTTTTAGATGGATATATCCTTTGATGCAGGTTGTACAAGTCCTGCATCATAGGATAAGGAATGGGCTAAATTGAAAGGATCAAGTGGTTGGAGTTTGGAAGATGGAGATAAGAAGGAAGATATTTAGATGGATATATCCTTTGATGCAGGTGGTACAAGTCCTGCATCATAGGATAAGGAATGGGCTAAATTGAAAGGATCAAGTGGTTGGAGTTTGGAAGAAAGAGAAAAAAAGGAAGGTATTTAGATGGATATATCCTTTGATGCAGGTGGTACAAGTCCTGCATCATAGGATAAGGAATGGGCTAAATTGAAAGGATCAAGTGGTTGGAGTTTGGAAGATGGAGAAAAAAAGGAAGGTTTTTAGATGGATATATCCTTTGATGCAGGTGGTACAAGTCCAGCATCAAAGGATAAGGAATAAGGTAAAAAGAAAGGATCAAGTGGTTGGACCATGCAAGATGGAGAAAAAATTAAGGTTTTTAGATGGATATATCCTTTGATGCAGGTGGTACAAGCGCTGCATCATAGGATAAGGAATAAGATAAATTGAAAGGATCAAGTAGTTGGACCATGCAAGATGGAGAAAAAAATGAAGGTTTTTAGATGGATATATCCTTTGATGCAGGTGGTACAAGTTCTGCATCATAGGATAAGGAATGGGCTAAATTGAAAGGATCAAGTGGTTGGAGTTTTGAAGATGGAGAAAAAAAGGAAGGTTTTTAGATGGATATATCCTTTGATGCAGGTGGTACAAGTCCTGCATCATAGGATAAGGAATGGGCTAAATTGAAAGGATCAAGTGGTTGGAGTTTGGAAGATGGAGAAAAAAAGGAAGGTTTTTAAATGGATATATCCTTTGGTGCAGGTGGTACAAGTCCTGCATCATAGGATAAGGAATTGGCTAAAATGAAAGGATCAAGTGGTTGGAGTGTGGAAGATGGAGAAAAAAAGGAGGATTTTAGAAGGATATATCCTTTGATGTAGGTGGTACAAGTCCTGCATCATAGGATAAGGAATGAAATAAATTGAAAGGATCAAGTGGTTGGACCATAGAAGATGGAGAAAAAAAGGAAGGTCTTCAGGTGGATATATCATTTGATGCAGGTGGTAAAAGTCCTGCATCATAGGATAAGGAATGGAGTAAATTGAAAGGATCAAGTGGTTGGACCATAGAAGATGGAGAATAAAAGGAAAGTTTTATATGGATATATCCTTTGATGCAGGTGGTACAAGCGCTGCATCATTGGATAAGGAATGGGCTAAAATGAAAGGATCAAGTGGTTGGAGTATGGAAGATGGAGAAAAAAAGGAGGGTTTTAGATGGATATATCCTTTGATGTAGGTGGTACATGTCCTGCATCATAGGATAAGGAATGGAGTAAATTGAAAAGATCAAGTGGTTGGACCATGGAATATGGAGAAAAATAGGAAGATTTTTAGATGGATATATCCTTTGATGCAGGTGGTACAAGTCCAGCATCATAGGATAAGGAATAAGCTAAATTGAAAGGATCAAGTGGTTGGACCATGGAATATGGAGAAAAAAGGAAGGTTTTTAGATGGATATATCCTTTGATGCAGATGGTACAAGTCCTGCATCATAGGATAAGGAATGGGCTAAATTGAAAGGATCAAGTGGTTGGAGTTTGGAAGATGGAGAAAAAAAGAAAGGTTTTTAGATGGATATATCCTTTGATGCAGGTGGTACAAGTCCTGCATCATAGGATAAGGATTGGGCTAAAATGAAAGGATCAAGTGGTTGGAGTATGGAAGATGTAGAAAAAAAGGAGGGTTTTAGATGGATATATCCTTTGATGTAGGTGGTACAAGTCCTGCATCACAGGATAAGGAATGGAGTAAATTGAAAGGATCAAGTGGTTGGACCATAGAAGATGGAGAATGAAAGGAAGGTTTTATATGGATATAGCCTTTGATGCAGGTGGTACAAGCGCTGCATCATTGGATAAGGAATGGGCTAAAATGAAAGGATCAAGTGGTTGGAGTGTGGAAGATGGAGAAAAAAAGGAGGATTTTAGAAGGATATATCCTTTGATGTAGGTGGTACAAGTCCTGCATCATAGGATAAGGAATGAAATAAATTGAAAGGATCAAGTGGTTGGACCATAGAAGATGGAGAAAAAAAGGAAGGTCTTCAGGTGGATATATCATTTGATGCAGGTGGTAAAAGTCCTGCATCATAGGATAAGGAATGGAGTAAATTGAAAGGATCAAGTGGTTGGACCATAGAAGATGGAGAATAAAAGGAAAGTTTTATATGGATATATCCTTTGATGCAGGTGGTACAAGCGCTGCATCATTGGATAAGGAATGGGCTAAAATGAAAGGATCAAGTGGTTGGAGTATGGAAGATGGAGAAAAAAAGGAGGGTTTTAGATGGATATATCCTTTGATGTAGGTGGTACATGTCCTGCATCATAGGATAAGGAATGGAGTAAATTGAAAAGATCAAGTGGTTGGACCATGGAATATGGAGAAAAATAGGAAGATTTTTAGATGGATATATCCTTTGATGCAGGTGGTACAAGTCCAGCATCATAGGATAAGTAATAAGCTAAATTGAAAGGATCAAGTGGTTGGAACATGGAATATGGAGAAAAAAGGAAGGTTTTTAGATGGATATATCCTTTGATGCAGATGGTACAAGTCCTGCATCATAGGATAAGGAATGGGCTAAATTGAAAGGATCAAGTGGTTGGAGTTTGGAAGATGGAGAAAAAAAGAAAGGTTTTTAGATGGATATATCCTTTGATGCAGGTGGTACAAGTCCTGCATCATAGGATAAGGATTGGGCTAAAATGAAAGGATCAAGTGGTTGGAGTATGGAAGATGTAGAAAAAAAGGAGGGTTTTAGATGGATATATCCTTTGATGTAGGTGGTACAAGTCCTGCATCACAGGATAAGGAATGGAGTAAATTGAAAGGATCAAGTGGTTGGACCATAGAAGATGGAGAATGAAAGGAAGGTTTTATATGGATATAGCCTTTGATGCAGGTGGTACAAGCGCTGCATCATTGGATAAGGAATGGGCTAAAATGAAAGGATCAAGTGGTTGGAGTATGGAAGATGGAGAAAAAAAGGAGGGTTTTAGATGGATATATCCTTTGATGTAGGTGGTACATGTCCTGCATCACAGGATAAGGAATGGAGTAAATTGAAAAGATCAAGTTGTTGGACCATGGAATATGGAGAAAAATAGGAAGGTTTTTAGATGGATGTATCCTTTGATGCAGGTGGTACAAGTCCAGCATCATAGGATAAGGAATAAGCTAAATTGGAAGAATCAAGTGGTTGGACCATGCGAGATGGAGAAAAAAGGAAGGTTTTTAGATGGATATATCCTTCGATTAAGGTGGTACAAGTCCTGCATCATAGGATAAGAAATGGAGTAAATTGGAACGATCAAGGGGTTGGAGTTTGGAAGATGGAAAAAAAAGGAAGGTTTTTAGATGGATATATCTTTTGATGCAGGTGGTACAAGTCCTGCATAATAGGATAAGGAATGGGCTAAATTGAAAGAATCAAGTGGTTGGACCATGGAAGATGGAGAAAATAAGGAAGGTCTTTAGATGGATATATCCTTTGATAAAGGTGGTACAAGCCCTGCATCAAAGGATAAGGAATAGAGTAAATTGAAAGGATCAAGTGGTTGGACCATGGAAGATGGAGAAAAAAAGGAACGTTTTTAGATGGACATATCCTTTGATGCAGGTGGTACTAGCCCTGCATCATAGGATAAGGAATGGACTAAATTGAAAGGATCAAGTGGTTGGACCATGGAAAATGGTGAAAAAACGGAAGGTTTTTGATGGAAATGTCCTTTGATACAGTTGGTACAAGTCCTGCATTATAAAATAATGGAATGGGCTAAATTGAAAGATCAAGTGGTTGGACCATGGAAAATGGAGAAAAAAAGGGAGGTATCTAGATGGATATATCCTTTGATGCAGGTGGTACAACTCTTGTATCTTAGGATAAAGAATAGGCTAAATTGAAAGGATCAAGTGGTTGGACCATGGAAGATGGAGAAAAAAAGGAAGGTCTTCAGGTGGATATATCATTTGATGCAGGTGGTAAAAGTCCTGCATCATAGGATAAGGAATGGAGTAAATTGAAAGGATCAAGTGGTTGGACCATAGAAGATGGAGAATAAAAGGAAAGTTTTATATGGATATATCCTTTGATGCAGGTGGTACAAGCGCTGCATCATTGGATAAGGAATGGGCTAAAATGAAAGGATCAAGTGGTTGGAGTATGGAATATGGAGAAAAAAAGGAGGGTTTTAGATGGATATATCCTTTGATGTAGGTGGTACATGTCCTGCATCATAGGATAAGGAATGGAGTAAATTGAAAAGATCAAGTGGTTGGACCATGGAATATGGAGAAAAATAGGAAGATTTTTAGATGGATATATCCTTTGATGCAGGTGGTACAAGTCCAGCATCATAGGATAAGGAATAAGCTAAATTGAAAGGATCAAGTGGTTGGACCATGGAAAATGGAGAAAAAAGGGAAGGTTTTTAGAATGATATATCCTTTGATGCAGGTGGCACAAGCCCTGCATCATAGGATTAGGAATCGGCTTAATTGAAAGTATCAGGGAGTTGGACCATGGATTATAAAGAAAAAAAGAAAGGTTTTTAGATGGATATATCCTTTGATGCAGGTGGTACAAGTTCTGCATCATATGATAAGGAATGGGCTACATAGAAAGGATCAAGTGATTGGACCATAGAAGATGGAGAAAAAAGAGGAAAGTTTTAAGATGGACATATCCTTTTATGCAGGTGGTACAAGTCCTGCATCATAGGATAAGGAATAGTCTAAATTGGAAGGATCAAGTTGTTGGACGATGGAAAATGAAGAAAAAAAAAAGTTTTTAGATGGACATATCCTTTGATGCAATGGGTAGAAGTTCTGCATCGTAGGATAAGGAATGGGCTAAATTGAAAGGATCAAGTGGTTGGACCATGGAAGATGAAAAAAAGGAAGGTTTTAGATGGATATATCCTTTGATGTAGGTGGTACAAGTCCTGCATCATAGGATAAGGAATGAACAAAATTGAAAGGATCAAGTAGTTGGAGTTTGGAAGATGGAGAAAAAAAGGAAGGTTTTTAGATGGATATATCCTTTGATGTAGGTGGTAAAAGTCCTACATCATAGAATAATGAATGGACTAAATATAAAGGATCAAGTGGTTGGAGTTTGGAAGATGGAGAAAAAAAAGGAAGGTTTTAGATGGATATATCCTTTGATGCAGGTGGTACAAGCCCTGCATCATAGGATAAGGAATAAGCTAAATTAAAATGATCAAGTGGTTGGACCATGTAAGATGGAGAAAAAAGGAACGTTTTTAGATGGACATATCCTTTGATGCAGGTGGTACAAGTCCTGCATCTTAGGATAAGAAATGGAGTAAATTGAAAGGATAAAGTGGTTGGACAATGGAATATGGAGAAAAATAGGAAGGTTTTTTAGATGGACATATCTTTTGATGCAGGTGGTACAAGCCCTGCATTACAGGATAAAGAATGGAATAAATTAAAAGGATCAAGTGGTTGGACCATGGAAGATGGAGAAAAAAGGAAGGTTTTAGATGGATATATCCTTTGATGCAAGTGGTACAAGTCCTGCATCATAGGATAATGAATATGCTAAATTGAAAGGATCAAGTGGTTAGACCATGGAAGATGGATAAAAAAGGAAGGTTTTTAGATGGATATATCCTTTGATGCAGTTGGTACAAGTCCTGCATCATAGGATAAGGAATGAGCTAAATTGAAAGGGTCAAGTGGTTGGAGTTTGGAAGATGGAGAAAAAAGAAGAAAGTTTTTAGATGGACATATCCTTTGATGCAGGTGGTAAACGTCCTGCATCATAAGATAAGGAATGGGCTAAAATGAAAGGATCAAGTGGTTGGCGTTTGGAAGATGGAGAAAAAAAAAGAAGGTTTTAGATGGATATATCCTTTGATGCAGGTGGTAAAAGTCCTGCATTATAGGAGTAGGAATGGACTAAATTGAAAGGATCAAGTGGTTGGACCATGGAAGATGGAGAAAAAAGGAAGGTTTTCAGATGGATATTTCCTTTGATGCAAGTGGTACAAGTCCTGCATCATAGGATAAGGAATGAGCTAAATTGAAAGGGTCAAGTGGTTGGAGTTTGGAAGATGGAGAAAAAAAGGAACGTTTTTAGATGGACATATCCTTTGATGCAGATGGTAAAAGTCCTGCATCATAAGATAAGGAATAAGCTAAAATGAAAGGATCAAGTGGTTGGAGTTTGGAAGATGGAGAAAAAAAAGGAAGGTTTTAGATGGATATATCCTTTGATAAAGGTGGTACAAGCCCTGCATCATAGGATAAGGAATAGGCTAAATTAAAAGGATCAAGTGGTTGGACCATGGAAGATGGAGAAAAAAAGGAATATTTTTAGATGGACATATCCTTTGATGCAGGTGGTACAAGCCCTGCATCATAGGATAAGGAATGGAATAAATTGAAAGGATCAAGTGGTTGGACCATGGAATATGGGGAAAAATAGGAAGGTTTTTAGAATGACATATCCTTTGATGCAGATGGTACAAGCCCTGCATTATAGGATAAAGAATGGAATAAATTAAAAGGATCAAGTGTTTGGACAATGAAAGATGGAGGAAAAAAAGGAAAGTTCTAGATGGATATATCCTTTGATGCAGGTGGTACAAGTCCTGCATCATAGGATAAGGAATGGGCTAAATTGAAAGGATCAAGTTCTTGGACCATGCAAGATGGAGAAAAAAGGAAAGTTTTTAGATGGACATATCCTTTGATGCAATGGGTAGAAGTTCTGCATCGTAGGATAAGGAATGGGCTAAATTGAAAGGATCAAGTGGTTGGACCATGGAAGATGAAAAAAAAGGAAGGTTTTAGATGGATATATCCTTTGATGTAGGTGGTACAAGTCCTGCATCATAGGATAAGGAATGAACAAAATTGAAAGGATCAAGTAGTTGGAGTTTGGAAGATGGAGAAAAAAAGGAAGGTTTTTAGATGGATATATCCTTTGATGTAGGTGGTAAAATCTTACATCATAGAATAATGAATGGACTAAATATAAAGGATCAAGTGGTTGGAGTTTGGAAGATGGAGAAAAAAAAGGAAGGTTTTAGATGGATATATCCTTTGATGCAGGTGGTACAAGCCCTGCATCATAGGATAAGGAATAAGCTAAATTAAAATGATCAAGTGGTTGGACCATGTAAGATGGAGAAAAAAGGAACGTTTTTAGATGGACATATCCTTTGATGCAGGTGGTACAAGTCCTGCATCATAGGATAAGAAATGGAGTAAATTGAAAGGATTAAGTGGTTGGACAATGGAATATGGAGAAAAATAGGAAGGTTTTTTAGATGGACATATCTTTTGATGCAGGTGGTACAAGCCCTGCATTACAGGATAAAGAATGGAATAAATTAAAAGGATCAAGTGGTTGGACCATGGAAGATGGAGAAAAAAGGAAGGTTTTAGATGGATATATCCTTTGATGCAAGTGGTACAAGTCCTGCATCATAGGATAATGAATATGCTAAATTGAAAGGATCAAGTGGTTAGACCATGGAAGATGGATAAAAAAGGAAGGTTTTTAGATGGATATATCCTTTGATGCAGTTGGTACAAGTCCTGCATCATAGGATAAGGAATGAGCTAAATTGAAAGGGTCAAGTGGTTGGAGTTTGGAAGATGGAGAAAAAAGAAGAAAGTTTTTAGATGGACATATCCTTTGATGCAGGTGGTAAACGTCCTGCATCATAAGATAAGGAATGGGCTAAAATGAAAGGATCAAGTGGTTGGCGTTTGGAAGATGGAGAAAAAAAAAGAAGGTTTTAGATGGATATATCCTTTGATGCAGGTGGTAAAAGTCCTGCATTATAGGAGTAGGAATGGACTAAATTGAAAGGATCAAGTGGTTGGACCATGGAAGATGGAGAAAAAAGGAAGGTTTTCAGATGGATATTTCCTTTGATGCAAGTGGTACAAGTCCTGCATCATAGGATAAGGAATGAGCTAAATTGAAAGGGTCAAGTGGTTGGAGTTTGGAAGATGGAGAAAAAAAGGAACGTTTTTAGATGGACATATCCTTTGATGCAGATGGTAAAAGTCCTGCATCATAAGATAAGGAATAAGCTAAAATGAAAGGATCAAGTGGTTGGAGTTTGGAAGATGGAGAAAAAAAAGGAAGGTTTTAGATGGATATATCCTTTGATAAAGGTGGTACAAGCCCTGCATCATAGGATAAGGAATAGGCTAAATTAAAAGGATCAAGTGGTTGGACCATGGAAGATGGAGAAAAAAAGGAATATTTTTAGATGGACATATCCTTTGATGCAGGTGGTACAAGCCCTGCATCATAGGATAAGGAATGGAATAAATTGAAAGGATCAAGTGGTTGGACCATGGAATATGGGGAAAAATAGGAAGGTTTTTAGAATGACATATCCTTTGATGCAGATGGTACAAGCCCTGCATTATAGGATAAAGAATGGAATAAATTAAAAGGATCAAGTGTTTGGACAATGAAAGATGGAGGAAAAAAAGGAAAGTTCTAGATGGATATATCCTTTGATGCAGGTGGTACAAGTCCTGCATCATAGGATAAGGAATGGGCTAAATTGAAAGGATCAAGTTCTTGGACCATGCAAGATGGAGAAAAAAGGAAAGTTTTTAGATGGATATATCCTTTGATGCAGGTGGTACAAGTCCTGCATCATAGGATAAGGAATGGGCTAAATTGAAAGGATCAAGTGGTTGGAGTTTGGAAGATGGAGAAAAAAAGGAAGGTTTTTATATGGATATATCCTTTGATGCAGGTGGTACAAGTCTGGCATCATAGGATAAGGAATGGGCTAAATTGAAAGGATCAAGTGGTTGGAGTTTGGAAGATGGAGAATAAAAGGAACGTTTTTAGATGGATATATCCTTTGATGCAGGTGGTACAAGTCCTGCATCATAGGATAAGGAATGGGCTAAAATGAAAGGATCAAGTGGTTGGAGTTTGGAAGATGAGAAAAAAAAAGGAAGGTTTTAGATGGATATATCCTTCGATGAAATTGGTACAAACCCAGCATCATAGGATAAGGAATAAGCTAAATTAAAAGGATAAATGGATTGGACCGTGCAGGATGGAGAAAAAAAGGAAGGTTTTTAGATGGATATATCCTTTGATGCAGGTGGTACAAGTCCTGCATCATAGGATAAGGAATGGGCTAAATTGAAAGGATCAAGTGGTTGGAGTTTGGAAGAGGGAAAAAAAGGAAGGTTTTAGATGGATATATCCTTTGATGTAGGTGGTACAAGTCCTGCATCATAGGATAAGGAATGGGCTAAATATAAAGGATCAAGGGGTTGGAGTTTGGAAGATGGAAAAAAAGGAAGATTTTTAGATGGATATATCTTTTGATGCAGGTGGTACTAGCCCTGCATCATAGGATAAGGAATGGAGTAAATTGAAAGGATCAAGTGGTTGGACCATGGAAGATGGAGAAAAAAAGGAACATTTTTAGATGGACATATCCTTTGATGCAGGTGGTACTAGCCCTGCATCATAGGATAAGAATGGAGTGAATTGAAAGGATCAAGTAGTTGGACCGTGGAATATGGAGAAAAATGGGAAGGTTTTAAGATGGACATATCCTTTCATGCAGATTGTACAAGCCCTGCATTATAAGATAAAGAATGGACTAAATTAAAAGGATCAAGTGGTTGGACCATGGAAGATGGAGAAAAAAGGAAGGTTTTAGATGGATATATTCTTTGATGCAGATGGTACAAGTCCTGCATTATAGGATAAGGGATGGGCTAAATTGAAAGGATCAAGTGATTGGACCATGGAAGATGGAGAAAAAAGACGAAATTTTTAGATGAATATATCCTTTTATGCAGGTGGTATCATAGGATAAGGAATGGACTAAATTGAAAGGATCAAGTGGTTGGAGTTTGGAAGATGGAGAAAAAAGGAAGGCTTTTAGATGGATATAACCTTTGATGCAGGTGGTACAAGTCCTGCATCAAAGGATAAGGAATTAGTTAAATTGAAAGGATAAAGTGGTTGGACCATGGAAGATGGAGATAAAAAAGGAAGGTTTTAGATGGATATATCATTTGATGCAGATAGTACAAGTCCTGCAATATAGGATAAGAAATAGGCTAAATTGAAAGGATCAAGTTGTTGGACCATGGAATATGGAGAAAAAAGGGAAGGTTTTTAGAATGACATATCCTTTGAAGCAGGTGGCACAAGCTCTGCATCATAGGATAAAGAATCGGCTAAATTGAAAGTATCAGGTGGTTGGACCATGGAATATAAAGAAAAAAAGTAAGGCTTTTTGATGGATATATCCTTTGATGCAGGTGGCACAAGTTCTGCATCTTAGGATAAGGAATGGGCTACATTGAAAGGATCAAGTGATTGGACCATAGAAGATGGAAAAAAAAGAGAAAAGTTTTAAGATGGACATATCCTTTTATGCAGGTGGTACAAGATTTGCATCATAGGATAAGGAATAGGCTAAATTGGAAGGATCAAGTTGTTGGACGATGGAAAATGGAGAAAAAAAAAGTATTTAGATGGACATATCCTTTGATGCAGTGGGTAAAAGTTCTGCATCATAGGATAAGGAATGGGATTAATTGGAAGGATCAAGTGGTTGGACAAAGGAAGATGTAGAAAAAAGGAAGGTTTTTAGATTGACATATCCGATGCAGGTGGCACAAGCCCTGCATCATAGGATAAGGAATGGGCTAAATTGAAAGGATCAAGTGGTTGGACCATGGAAGAGGGGAAAAAAAGGAAGGTTTTAGATGGATATATCCTTTGATGCAAGTGGTACAAGTCCTGCATTATAGGATAAAGAATGGAATAAATTAAAAGGATCAAGTGGTTGGACCATGGAAGATGGAGAAAAAAGGAAGGTTTTAGATGGATATATCCTTTGATGCAAGTGGTACAAGTCCTGCATCATAGGATAAGGAATAAGCTAAATTGAAAGGATCAAGTGGTTGGACCATGGAAGATGGATAAAAAAGGAATGTTTTTAGATGGATATATCCTTTGATGCAGGTGGTACAAGTCCTGCATCATAGAATACGGAATGAGCTAAATTGAAAGGGTCATGTGGTTGGAGTTTGGAAGATGGAGAAAAAAAGAACGTTTTTAGATGGACATATCCTTTGATGCAGGTGGTAAACGTCCTGCATCATAAGATAAGGAAAAGGTTAAAATGAAAGGATCAAGTGGTTGGAGTTTGGAAGATGGGGGAAAAAAAGGAAGGTTTTAGATGGATATATCCTTTGATGCAGGTGATACAAGTCCTGCATTATAGGATAAGGAATGGACTAAATTGAAAGGATCAAGTCGTTGGACCATGGAAGATGGAGAAAAAAGGAAGGTTTTCAGATGGATATATCCTTTGATGCAAGTGGTACAAGTCCTGCATCATAGGATAAGGAATGAGCTAAATTGAAAGGGTCAAGTGGTTGGAGTTTGGAAGATGGAGAAAAAAAGGAACGTTTTTAGATGGACATATCCTTTGATGCAGATGGTAAAAGTCCTGCATCATAAGATAAAAGAATGGGCTAAAATGAAAGGATCAAGTGGTTGGAGTTTGGAAGATGGAGAAAAAAAAGGAAGGTTTTAGATGGATATATCCTTTGATAAAGGTGGTACAAGCCCTGCATCATAGGATAAGGAATAAGCTAAATTGAAAGGATCAAGTGGTTGGACCATGGAAGATGGAGAAAAAAAGGAACGTTTTTAGATGGACATATCCTTTGATGCAGATGGTACAAGCCCTGCATCATAGGATAAGGAATGGAGTAAATTGAAAGGATCAAGTGGTTGGACCATGGAATATGGAGAAAAATAAGAAGGTTTTAAGAATGACATATCCTTTGATGCAGGTGGTACAAGCCCTGCATTTTAGGATAAAGAATGGACTAAATCCAAAGTATCGAGTGGTTGGACCATGGAAGATAGAGAAAAAAGGAAGGTTTTAGATGGATATATACTTTGATGCGGCTGGTACAAGTCCTGCATCATAGGATAAGGAATAAGCTAAATTGAAAGGATCAAGTGGTTCGACCATGGAAGATGGAGAAAAAAAATAAGGTTTTAGATGGATATATCATTTGATGCAGATGGTACAAGTCCTGCATTATAGGATAAGGAATGGGCTAAATATGAAGGATCAAGTGGTTGGACCATGGAAGATGGAGAAAAAAAAGATTTTTAGATGGACATATCCTTTGATGCAGGGGGTCGACGTCTTGCATCATAGGATAAGGAATGGGCTTAATTGGAAGGATTAAGTGATTGGACAAAGGAAGATGTAGAAGAAAGGAAGGTTTTTAGATGGACATATCCAATGCAGGTGGCACAACCCCTGCATCATAAGATAAGGAATGGACCAAATTGAAAGGATCAAGTGGTTGGACCATGGAAGATAGAGGGAAAAAGGAAAGTTTTTAGATGGACATATCCTTTGATACAAGGCTACAAGTCCTGCATCATAGGATAAGGAATGGGCGAAATTGAAAGGATCAAGTGGTTAGACCATGGAAGATTGAGAAAAAAAGGAAGATTTTTAGATGGATATATCCTTTGATGCAGGTGATACAAGTCCTGCATCATAGGATAAGGAATGGGCTAAATTGAAAGGATCAAGTGGTTGGACCATGGAAGATGGAGAAAAAAAAAGGAAGGTTTTTAGATGGATATATCCATTGATGCAGGTGGTACAAGTCCTGCATCATGGGATAAGGAATGGGCTAAATTGGAAGGATCAAGTGGTTGGACCATGGAAGATGGAGAAAAAAGATAAAGGTTTTTAGATGGACATATCCTTTGATGCAGGTGGTACAAGTCCTGCATTATAGGATAAGGAATGGGCTAAATTGGAAGGATCAAGTCGTTGGACCATGGAAGATGGAGGGTAAAAGGAACGTTTTTAGATGGACATATCCTTTGATACAAGGCTACAAGTCTTGCATCATAGGATAACGAAAGGGCTAAATATAAAGGGTCAAGTGGTTGGACCATGGAAGATGGAGCGAAAAAGGAACGTTTTTAGATGGACATATTCTTTGATACAAGTGCTACAAGTCCTTCATCAAAGGATAAGGAATGGGCTAAATTGAAAGGATCAAGTGGTTGGACCATGGAAGATTGAGAAAAAAAACGGAAGATTTTTAGATGGATATATCCTTTGATGCAGGTGGTACAAGTCTGCATCATAGGATAAGGAATGGGCTAAATTGAAAGGATCAAGTGGTTGGACCATGGAAGATGGAGAAAAAAAGGAATGTTTTTAGATGCAAATATCCATTGATGCAGGTGGTACAAGTCCTGCATCATAGGATAAGGAATGGGCTAAATTGGAAGGATCAAGTCGTTGGACCATGGAAGATGGAGTAAAAAGATGAAGGTTTTTAGATGGACATATCCTTTGATGCATGTGGTACAAGTCCTGCATTATAGGATAAGGAATGGGCTAAATTGAAAGGATCAAATGGTTGGACCACGGAAGATAGAGAAAAAAGAGGAAGGTTTTTAGATGGACATATCCTTTTATGCAGGTGGTACAAGTCCTACATCATAGGATAAGGAATGGACTAAATTGAAAGAATCAATTGGTTGGACCATGGAAGATGGAGAAAAAGGGAGGAAAATTTCTAGATGGACCTATCCTTTGATGTAGGTGGTATAAGTCCTGCCTCATAGGATAAGGATTGGGCTAAATTAAAAAAATCAAGTGGTTGGACCATGGAAGATGGAGAAAGAAGAAGAAAGTTTCTAGATGGACATATCCTAATATGCAGGTGGTACAAGTCCTACATCATAGGATAAGGAATGGGCTAAATTGAAAGAATCAAGTGGTTGGACCATGGAAGATGGAGAAAAAAGAGGAAAGTTTTTAGATGGACATATCCTTTTATGCAGGTGGTACAAGTCCTACATCATAAGATAAGGAATGGGCTAAATTGAAAATGATCAAGTGGTTGGACCATGGAAGATGGAGAAAAAAAAAAGTTTTTAGATGTACATATTCTTTGATGCAGGGGGTAGAAGTCCTGCATCATAGGATAAGGAATGGGCTTAATTGGAAGGATCCAGTGGTTGGACAAAGGAAGATGTAGCAAAAAGGAAGGTTTTTAGATGGATATATCCTTTGATGTATGTGGTAAAAGTCCTGCATCATAGGATAAGGAATGGACTAAATTGAAAGGATCAAATGGTTGGAGTTTGGAAGATGAAGAAAAAAAGGAAGGTTTATAGATGGATATATCCTTTGATGCAGGTGGTAAAAGTCCTGCATTATAGGATAAGGAATGGACTAAATTGAAAGGATCAAGTGGTTGGAGTTTGGAAGATGGAGAAAAAAAGGAAGGTTTTTAGATGGATATATCTTTTGATGTAGGAGGTAAAAGTTCTACATCATAGAATAAGAAATGGACTAAATTGAAAGGATCAAGTTGTTGGACCATGGGAGATGGAGAAAAAAAGGAACATTTTTAGATGGACATATCCTTTGATGCAGGTGGTACAAGTCCTGCATCATAGGATAAGGAATGGACTAAATTGAAAGGATCAAGTGGTTGAACCATGGAAGATGGAGAAAAAAGGAAGGTTTTAGATGGATATATCCTTTGATGCAGGTGGTAAAAGTCCAGCATCATATGATAAGGAATAAGCTAAATTGAAAGGATCAAGTGGTTGGACCATGTAAGATGTAGAAAAAAGTAAGGTTTTTAGATGGATATATCTTTTGCTGCAAGTGGTACAAGTCCTGCATCATATGATAAGGAATGGGCTAAATTGAAAGGATCAAGTGGTTGGAGTTTGGAAGATGAAGAAAAAAAGGAAAGTTTTTAGATGGATATATCTTTTGATGCAGGGGGTACAAGTCCTGCATCATAGGATAAGGAATGGGCTAAATTGAAAGGATCAAGTGGTTGGAGTTTGGAAGAGGGGGAAAAAAAGGAAGGTTTTAGATGGATATATCCTTTGATGTAGGTGGTACAAGTCCTGCATCATAGGATAAGGAATGGACTAAATTTAAAGGATCAGTGGTTGGAGTTTGGAATATGGAGAAAAAAAGGAAGGTTTTTAGATGGACATATGGTACTAGCCCTTCATCATAGGATAAGGAATGGAGTAAATTGAAAGGATCAAGTGGTTGGACCAAGGAATATGGAGAAACATAGGGAGGTTTTTAGATGGACATAAAATTTCTTGCTGAAGAATGCCAGCGGTCGAGGAGAACCATCGACGAGTTGCTCCAGCACAGCCCCACAGGCGACGTTGCTGGCATCGGTAGTTAGTCGCAGGGGCGCGTTGTCGTCGAAATGACCCAGGGTGGTGGCATTCGCGAGGGCATCCTTCGTCCGGGCGAATGCCTGTTGCTGGGGCAAACCCCACTCGAGTTTTTTTGCTTTTCCTTTCAGGACGTTGTCGAGGGGGTGACAGGGTTTGTGCTATGTTGGGGATGAAGCCCCTGTAGTAATTGACCATCCCCAGGAACTCCTGAAGTTGGCGGATGGTCGTAGGTATCGGGAACTTTCTGATGGCGTCGACCTTGGTTGTCATGGGTTTTACCCCGCATGAGGATACGCGGTGACCAAGGAAATCCACTCCTTCCGCACCGAACGTGCATTTGTCGAAACGTACGACCAGGACATTCTCCTGTAAGCGTTTGAGGACGGTGCGGACGTGCCTCCGGTGTTCCTCCTTGGTTTTTGAGAATATCAGGATGTCGTCGACGTAGCAGACGCAGAAAGGTAGGTCACCCAGAATGCTATCCATTAGTCGTTGGAAGGTTGCCCTGGCGTTGCGTAGACCGAAGGTTGAGTATGCGAAGGTGTAGGATCCAAACGGCGTTACAATGGCAGTTTTCGGGATGTCTTCCGGAAATACGGGGACCTGGAAATAAGACTTGAGGAGGTCCATCTTGGTAAAATACTTCACGCCGTGCAATGCGTTCGTTAGATCCTGCATGTTGGGCAGCGGGTAGTGATCGGGCGTTGTGATGAGGTTGAGGCGCCTGTAGTCGCCGCAAGGTCTCCAGGACCCGTCCGGCATTTTTACCATGTGTAGGGGTGATGCCCAGGGGCTCGATGCTTTCTTACAGATACCCATGCATTCCATGTCCTCGAAGGCGCGTTTGGCATCCTTCAGTTTCTGGGGCGGGAGGCGGCGGAATTTGGCGTGAGTGGGAGGTCCTGTCGTTGTGATGTGGTGGTAGATCCAATGCTTGGACGGGGAACCTGGCGAGTGTCGGAGCTCGGGCTTGAAAACCTCGGGAAATTCTTGTAGGAGGTCGGCGTAGGGGTGCATCGTTACGGCGGATATGGACATTGTTGCAGGGCCGTGTTCTAGGGCGCGGGACTGGCAGGTTCCCGTGTCGATGAGACATTTGTTAGCAACATCGATGAGGAGTCCGTGGTGGGCGAGGAAATCCGCACCAAGGAGGGGGCGATTGACGTCAGCGATAGCGAAGGGTCAAGAATACGAACGGCCCATGATAGATATCTTGAGGGTCTTGATCCCATAGCACCGTATGGGAGATCCGTTGGCGGCGATGAGTGAGGGAGCGTTTTTGTCGGGACCACGGACTTGGAAGGTGGGAACGTTGACTGCATTGCGCCGGTGTCTATCATGAGTCTACAGTTGGAAATGGTATCGAGGATATAGAAACCATTCTTGTTTTGGTTAACTGCGGCTGCGATGGTGGCAGGTGGATGCTTCTGGCGTCATCTTCCTAGGGAAACTGCATGGTGCTCTACATTTCTTGGCATCGCTGCCGAACTGTTGGTGGTAGAAGCACCATGCTGGGTTAGTCCTAGGGTTCAGTCGCGTTGGTTGCGGTGGTTTCTTTCTTGATAGAACGTTGATCTCGTCGTCCTCAGGGGCCGTTGCCGAGGAGTCTATGGAAGAGCAGCTGCTGAAGGAGGAGAACGAAGGTGGTGTTGACGATGATGCTCCGAGGCGAGATGCTTTGGAGGCCTCGTGGAGCTTCTGAGCCTTCGACAGGAGTTCGTTCATCGGGAGCGTGTCGGCGTCTGTCAATTGGGCCCTTACGTCCTGTGGTAGGCGTCGAAGAAAGATCTCGCGAGATAAGCTAATCTCACGTCGTCGGCCGTTGCTGTCTGTTTCGGGGAGCATAAGCAGGCCGGATAACTCGTCCCACGCCTCAACAGGAGAGGTGTCACCCATGGGTTTGCCGGCGAGGTCCAGGACTTTCTGTGCCCTTGCTGAGACGGAGAGGGAGTAGATACCGATGAGTTTTGTTCTTAGGTCGTCGTATGAAACTTGGCCGGCCTGGGCGTCGAGCCATGGGGAAATCTTGTCGAATACCTCTTCAGGTATGGAGGTGAGAACGATGTCAGCCTTGGCGCAGGAGTCGCTGAGTCTAGCGACGCGGAAGAGTACGTCTGCTCTCAGGAACCAGGAAGCGGTGTTGTGTTGAGAAAAGGGCGGCAGTTTGACTTTGGGCGTGGAGGCGAGGCCGTTGGGTGCGATGGGCGTGTTGCTTCCTGCATCGTGGCCAGACGATGAGTCGGTGAAAAGGTGGGAAGTTGATATGTCGGTAAAGCTCATCCTATTGCCTTACATGCACCGAAGTGTGGGAGAACCAAAGGTAGGCTCACGCCTAAGGTAACGGAGTATAGAGAAGGTAGCACGGCCGTAATAAGTCCGTTAATGGGAAAGCCAAAACCGCTGATGCTACTTTCAGCTCCGGGGTCACTAGTTGTAAGGACAGTGAGACAAGCGTCACCAAGATCAACTGATACTTTATTCAAATGTGCATGGGAGTATATTACAAGGTGCGGACGGAAAGGTAGGATGGCACTGGCGCCAAATCAGATTGGATTGCCCGCCAAAATATATGTGTTTTCTTACACTTACAAATATACGAATTATGAGTTAACAGAAACATGTAATGAAATGATACATATGTCAAAATGTAGCTCTGATAGAGCGGAATATATATACATGGGAAACCACGGTGTGGCGAAAGGAGAATTCAAATAAATAAACAGTTTGTTGATTTTCTGGACGACGAAGGGAGCGGTGTCCTTACAACCCCTCAGGTTAGGTTGGCGGTGCGTGAACGAATTGGCTGACCCTCCGGTAGCGTGGGCTCAGCTGGATTCAGCTTCCAAATAGGTGAGCCTTGTGGTACGTAAGATAACGCAGTTGAGGTGCCATCTCGGGACTTTCAGGCAGGGCATTGTATTATCGTAAGGAGTGAGTAGGAGGCAGGGTTTTGAACAGCTTAAAGGTAATATACATACAAAGTATTTTTACCTATTCTGGCATACTAAGAGTTGATCATTTAAATGAGTAAGTAGTAATGGGCTGATGCGATGGGCATACGTCTTAAAATTAATTCAGACCTGAATTGGTACTGAGGAGATAAAATAAGCCACATATAGGTCAGCAGTACTAAAATATATTCAAAATTGATGTAATAATTTATCTCAACATATTTACTATAAGGAAAAAGCTAACATACGCAGGCGTAAGGCTGTTGTCTTGCTTTTCTATGCACTGATGTCACAAACATGGTAAATTGATAACTCGTTAACGTTCAGCGCACTTTACCCATGCTTCAGTAGAGAAAACGTAAAGTATGGGAGTGAGAGTTTTATGGATAACAACTATATTGGGAGAGTGACCTAAATACGTGATAGAAGATGAAGAGTGAGGAAAAATTCTTCACAATAATAATAATAATAATAATAATAATAATAATAATAATAATAATAATAATAATAATAATAATGAACTAAGGAACCTCCGTAACGAGGGTATAATATTGACAATCAAAACCCACAGTAGTGTTAAAATATATTATTGTAAAATGGTGAAAAATATACAAGGAGAGACTTTCGGATACTGCTCCGTATCCCTCTTCAGTCCTACTGACGGTTAAACAATGGAGGGATCGTTACAACAGTGAAAAAAAAAAATAATAATAACAACTGGTTCAAGGCGGATGGATCTAAGTGTTGGTCAGGTAATCCCATCCCGGTTGTTTCTGTTGGCGAGACGGCTGGAACGGCGAAGTGGTCGTTCAGGTGATTCCAGCTGAGCAGACACTCCATCGGTGCCATGACTGGCTGTAATAACCTCAGTCATCTGGGATAAAAGAGAGGTGGGAGCAACATCAGGGGTCTCACAATCACCAGACATATGAGTCCTAAAATCGTGGACAAAGTGGTCAATTATTAAAGAATTCGTAAAACTATCTTCATCAGTGAAGGTTTTGCCATTCGCTCCAGGACACAACATCAATTGGAATGGTGCCTCTGTCTTTTTTAAGAGTGGGGATGTTGGTGTTCGTCGCTTAGTGGAAGGAGCTGCTATTAGAAAGGGGTGTGCTTTTAAAGGGAACAAAACCTTCACGGATGAAGATAGTTTTACGAATTCTTTAATAATTGACCACTTTGTCCACGATTTTAGGACTCATATGTCTGGTGATTGTGAGACCCCTGATGTTGCTCCCACCTCTCTTTTATCCCAGATGACTGAGGTTATTACAGCCAGTCATGGCACCGATGGAGTGTCTGCTCCGCTGGAATCACCTGAACGACCACTTCGCCGTTCCAGCCGTCTCGCCAACAGAAACAACCGGACAGGGATTATCTGACCAACACTTAGATCCATCCGCCTTGAACCAGTTGTTATTATTATTTTTTTTTTCACTGTTGTAACGATCCCTCCATTGTTTAACCGTCACTAGGACTGAAGAGGGATACGGAGCAGTATCCGAAAGTCTCTCCTTGTATATTGTTCACCATTTTACAATAATATATTTTAACACTACTGTGGCTTTTGATTGTCAATAATAATAATGATAATAATAAATTCAATGAATAATAAATAATAATAATAATAGATATTATTATTATTATTATTATTATTATTATTATTATTATTATTATTATTATTGTATATTTTTCACCATTTTACAATAATATATTTTAACACTACTGTGGCTTTTGATTGTCAATAATAATAATGATAATAATAAATTCAA